>NW_026000020.1:2791508-2839099 GCF_001458135.2 Marmota marmota marmota
AGGGAGGGAGGGGAAAGGAAGAAAAGATGGGTTTGACAGAACTTAAAGCACAAAGTAGACGATAAGAGTAAATATAATCAAAGAACACAAAATTTACCACCAGAAATTTATCAGAGAAAAGAGTAAATAGAATATGATTCAATGAAATATAATCTCAAACACAAAAATATAGAAAAAGTATTCACACAAAAAGGGAGATTTGAGACCTAAGAATTCAAACTGAGGATGTGAGTGGCATAAATAAGAAACCAATAAGAAATTAGAAATGACATGAAACAGAATAGCCATGGCTGCAAACCGGATTTCTGATGCAGAGGAGAGTGTTGAGCTAGTTGTGGTAGGTACAGTGGGAGAAAGACAGCAATTAATACACACAAAGATGAGCTAATAGGACTGGGCAGAAAAGATAACCCATCCTGCATATGGGGATTATAAGAAGAAAAGACAGCATATGGACCAGAAAAAAAATTAAATGTGTAATAGTAGAACATTTTCCAGTCACTCAAATATCCTGTTCAAGTGATTGAATGTTAAGAACAATGAAATGATTTTTGTGTAGATTAATGTGAAATTAGTCAATAAAGAGGTTACTATAAGGTTGAAAGGTTATAGAAAATAAAAATCCAGGAATAGGGAAACAATAAATACAGGAAAAATTTTTTTGCATAATAACCAATGGAGACCTGCCTAAAACAGAGGAAAAAAAAGAGAATATTATTTTGGAGACAAGAATAATGGCCCTCAAAGGGTAGTGCATAGATTTCCTACAGGATCTGCAAGACCATTTATGTGTATCCTTAAGGCCTAAACCTTTTTCATAATAGTGCTGAGATATTATTTTTCTCTTTTGCCGAGTTGACATTTGAATTGATGGTAGAGAAACTGTAGCAGATAAACTTCTGGCACCCAGCCCTACCAAGAGAGATACAGGAAACCACCGCTAATCATTGCACTACTTTCACACACTAGCAGGAAACACACACACACACACACACACATATATGTATATATTTACATATTTAAAAGCTCAGCTTTATTCATATCTTAAACATAGCAGTAAACATTATTTTGTTAAATTTCAACCTATGAGTAGAGTCTTGTTGTTATTCTCTTTGAAGAATTGGATGGCACCAAAGTATGAAGGGTATCTTGAGGAAAAAAAAATAACATGTGATTATTTGTATTCTGATCTCAACTGTGTTTCTTTCAAGTAATGTTGGTTTTACATGAAATTTATTGACACAGAAGCTATGTGTTTTCAAGCTTGAGTATTTGGTCAACATTTTCTTACATGTAAACAAAGTTTACAAGGCAAGTTTTTATGTGGAAATTCAAATTTAGGAAAATTTGTACTTGTCATTCAGAACTTGACAGCTTCCCAGTATTAAAAGACTTTGTTGTTGAGGTCAGTGGTGATATTAACCAGTGCTATTTGGTGATATTGTGTAATGAAATCTGTCACTATTGGGAAGATACTATGTAATATAGTGAATAATATTTTCCAAATAAACACTGTTCCATATTACAAAATGGTATATGAGAAAAAATCCACTCAGAGTGTAAAATAGACGGGTATTTTTAATGTAATTGAGGAGGAGAAATTCCTTAAGTTCAAATTCCACTGTACTGCTGTTAAGAAACTACCCCTTGCCAAGTTTTGGTTTAGTATCAAAGAAGAATATTCCTAATTATCTAAAAAGGCTATTAAAATTCTTATGAGCATGTATGAATATGGCATGTGAATCCCACTATCATGTCTGATTATAATGCACCAATAAAAAATAAATTTAAAAAATTCACTCTTTCCAACTACATATAAGAGCAAGTCTGGATTTGCTACCTCTACTTCAATCAGAACAACATATCACAACAGATTTAATGTAGAAAGAGATATAAAAATCCCACTGTATTCTATTAAGACAGGAAGAAGGGCCAGGCTCAGTGGCACATGCCTGTAATTCCAGTGGCTCAGAAGGCTGAGGCACGAGGATCAGCCTCAGCAAAAGCAAGACCCTAAGCAACTCATTGAAATCTTGTCTCTAAATAAATACAAAGTAGGGCTGGGGTGTGGTTCAGTGGCCAAGTGTCCCTAAGTTCAATCCCTTGGACAAAAACAAACAAACAAACAAACAAACAAATAAAAGTACAACAAGAAGAAGGAAATTTTGAAAATGGTAAAACAATGCATTCTTTGCTGTACTGTATGAACAAAGTTATTTTAATAAAATAAAACATTTATGCTGGCATGTTATGGGGTTTATTATTTTTATTCCATATGGATTACTAAATATTCTAAACAATTGTGTTTTGATTTCTGATATGGTAAATATAGACAGATATAAGTGGTATAAACAAGAATATTTCCTGGTTCTCCAAAAATATGAAGAGCATAAAAGTATCCAGGGACCATACTGTTTGAGAAATGCTGTCCTTAGCAATAGAAGAAAACATGAGCGAGATAGAACTTATGTCTTACTGAGGGTATTGAACAAACCTGAATTATGGTTTGTTGATCTCTTTTTACTGAACCTTAGAGATCAGTTAGGAATTAATATCTTTGTTGAAAGAGAAGTATTATCTAAAGATTAGTATTTCTTTAACTACCCAACAATTTCTTTTTCTTTAACAAAAGTCCGGTCAAAACAATCTATGAATTCCAATTAAAATGAAATGTTATACATTCTCACTGAAAGGAATATATATGTATGTATGTATGTATATATATATGTGTGTATATATATATATATATATATATATATATATATATATTGATAATCATTGAATGATTATTTAAATATCAAAGTGAGATGTTTCAACTTCTCTCTTCAAACTGCTGAGGTGGCTTCCCATTTCACTCAGAGAAACAACAAAAGATTTTATAATGGCCCACAAGGCTCTTCATAATCTGTACCCTCCATCCACTCATACCTTTCTAACTTTGTTTTTGATACAAGCTTCCTCGTACCTCCTGGATCACACTGGATTCCTTGCCGTTGTCAGAACATAACAAACACAACTATCTTTGAGCTTCTGCACTTGCTGTTCTTTCTAATTAAAAACCTTACAATTATCTGCATGTTTCACTTCATCATCTCTCATCCTTGGTTTACATGTTTTCTTCCCAACATGTCTTCTTTCTATCCATCTCCTTAAAAAATAGTTTTCTCCCCCAGTTTTAGTGCTCTTGTCTACCTGTCCTTGCTATCTTTTCTCCCTTACACTTTTCCTTCTCAAACTCACAAACAAATACTGATTTTAGGGTGTAAGTTCATTGAGGTGAAAACATTTGTATTGTAATCAATAACCATTTTCTACATGAATAAAAGAAGAGTGCATACAAATATAAAAGAGAATGAAGGTAAGAAGTCTAGAAATGTGATGTGAGGCTAAAGATTGTGAAGTTTTCAAGAAAAGAGTGAAAAATCCGAAGTGCTAAGACAAAGCAGTTTAAAAGAAACTTTGTCCAAGTGTTAATGGAAAACTGTTTGCTTGTATATCTGCAATAGGGTCATCTCACCTTTCTTAAGTCTTCCTCAGTCGCTGCACACATATCTGTCATGAATATGTGGTTCACTTAGAAATGTAGGGAATGGTTTCCAAATGAAGTGAAAAAGAAGCAATTCACACAATCACATACAATCCAGAAACTGAACCAGTTAAGAGTAAGCAAAATGTCCATTTATAGGTGATCAGAAGCACATCTGTGTTTTCTACTAGGAATGTATAAAAACTTTTGGTGGGTGTTTTCAATTTCACCAGGATGGAGATGATAAGGTTGAGTTGATTTGGTTTAGGTTTCAAGGCCATCTAAATCCTAGCTATGTATGACATGAAACTTATTTTCATAAAGACATACATTTACTGACTTCTCATTTTGTACTGGTTTAAATAATACAATTCTGAGCATTCTGTAACTGAATAGCTATTATGGATTGATTTCATACACTTGAAACATTGCTATTGGGAAGGTAACAGAGAGAAGAGGAAAAAGGACAGTGTTGTTGAAGACAAACATCATTTACAGCATCCTATATATAAAAAAAAGTATAATTTGAACTTCATTTTCCATCAGAAGTGTATTATTTCTACCTAATATGGTTGGTGTGTTCTTTTCTTTCTCCAACTGCTCAGAAATATTGATTTTGTAAAAAGAACACAGATTAGAAGACACAGAGACAAACTCACATAAATACAATTATCTCATATTTGACAAAGGTGCCAAAAACATACATCTTCAACAAATGGTGCTGGGAAAACTGGAAAGCCATTTGCAACAAAATAAAACTAAACCCCTATCTCTCACCATGCACAAAACTCAACTCAAAGTGGATCAAGGAGCTAGGAATTAGACCAGAGACCCTATGCCTAATAGAAGAAAAAGTAGGCCCAAATCTTCATCATGTCAGATTAGGCCCCGACTTCCTTAACAGGACTCCTAAAGCACAAGAAAAAAAAATCAATAAGTGGGATGGATTCAAACTAAAAAGCTTCTTCTCAGCAAAAGAAACAACCAGTGAGGGGAAGAGAGAGCCTATATTTTGGGAGCAAATGTTTGCGACATGCACATCAGATAGAGCACTAATCTCCAGGATATGTAAAGAACTCAAGAAACTTAACACCAAAAAGACAAACAACCCCATCAATAAATGGGCTAAGGAGCTGAACAGACACTTCTCAAAAGATGATATACAATCAATCAATAAATATATAAAAAATGTTCAACATCTCTAGTAATTAGAGAAATGCAAATCAAAACTACTCTAAAATTTTATCTCATGCCAGTCAAACTAGCAGTTACCAAGAATACAAACAAAAATAATTGTTGGTGAGGATATGAGGGAAAAGTCACCCTCAAACAAATGCCGACTGTTTTCTCTAATATAAGGGGGCTGACTCATAGTGGGGTAGGGAGGGGGAACATGGGAGGAATAGATGAATTCTAGACAGGGCAGAGGGGTGGGAGGAAAAGGGAAGGGACAGGGGATTAGCAAGGATGGTGGAATGTGATGGACATTATTATCTAAAGTACAGGTATGAAGACATGAATTGATGTCAACATACTTTATATACAACCAGAGGTATGAAAAATTGGGCTGTATATGTGTAATAAAAATTATAATGCATTCCGCTGTCATTTTTAAAAAATAAATAAAAAATGGTCATACTCATACATTGCTGGTAGGAATGCAAATTGGTGCAGCCAATCTAGAAAGCAGAATAGAGATTTCTTAGAAAACTTGGAATGGAACCACCATTTGATGCCACAGTCTGGCTGCAGCAAAATAACCAGGGGGTGATGAACAACTTGTGCAGATTGATACAGCAGGAGTAGGAGCCGTTTATTGTAGGACAGGAGGGGTATATATACATTCCACACAGCTTATCTTAATTAACATAAACTAGATACAGCAGTCAACCAATAAGGAATCTCCACACTTAATGGCTCGCTGGCGTTACTTCACAAACCACTCCCTCTGCAAAATGCCAGGCGCCATCTTGACTTGTTTACAGACTCTAACAATTTGACCTAGCTATCCCACTCCTTGGTCTAAACCCAAAGGACTTAATATCAGCATACTATATTGACACAGCCACATCAATGTTCATAGCAGCACAATCCCTAATAGCCAAACTATGGAACCAACCTAGATGCCCTTCAATAGATGAATGGATAAAGAAACTGTGGTATATGTACACCAAGGAATATTGCTCAGCAATAAAAGAGAAAAAAATATGGGATTTGCTGATAAATGGATGGAGTTAGAGAATATCATGCTAAGCACAGTAAGCCAATCCCCCAAAACCAAAGGTCAAATGTTTTCTCTGATAAGTGGATGCTAATCCATAATAGGGGTGGGCATGGGAGAAGTGGAGGAAATTTAGATGGGGCAAAGGGGAGGGTGAAACGGTGCATGGGGTAGGAAAGGTGGTAGAATGAGACAGACATCATTAAACTAGGTACATGTATGATTGCACGAATGGTGTGACCCTCCTTTGGGTACAACCAGAGAAGTCAAAAACTGTACCCCATTTGTGTACAATGAAGGGATGAGCATTCTGCTGTCATGTATAACTGATTAGAAAAAATAAATAAAAAATTTTAAAAAAGAGCACAGATATACTTCTGATAAAAATAAAGATCTCATTGAATAAACATTTCTTTAGAATAAAAGATTCAAATGGCTGGCAGGTGTATGAGAAAAAGGCTCCCTATCACTAATCATTGGAAAAACATGCAAGTTAAAACCACATAATGAGATAACACCTCATATCTGTTACAATGATTGTCCACAAAAAATGAAAATATAGCAAGTATTAGAGAAGACATGGAGAAAAGTAAACTCATACACTGCTTCTGGGAATGTAAGTTAGTACAGTCATTATGGAAAACAAGATGGAAATTTCTAAAAAAAAATTAAAAATTAAATGACTCTCTGATCCTGCACTCCAACTACTGGGTACATATCCACAGGAAATGAAATATACATATTAAAGAAATATCTGCACTTCTTTGTTGTTCACTCTTCACCATAGTCAAAGAGATAATCAACCGAAGGGCCAACTACAGATGACTGCATAATGAAATTATGGTATATGCAAACGATGACTATCACTCAGTCTTAACAGGAAAGGAAAGCCTGCCATTTGTGCAGTATGGATGAACATTCAGAACATTATGCTAAGTGTACTTACAGATGTAGTAATGCTGCATGACTGTCCCTATATGAGGCATCGTCAACAGTCAAAGGTATAGAAGTAGAAAACAGAATGGTGAGTACCAGAGGGTAAGGTCGCAGACTTATTTAATGAATATAAAGTTTTAGTTATACCAGGTCAATAAGTTCCAGCTCTGCTCTATAGATCTGCCTATAGTTAGCAAGTGAGGTGTTTTGTACTTAAAAATGTGTTAAGAGCCAGGTACGGTGGCACATGCCTATAATCCCAGTGGCTCCGGAGGCTGAGACAGGAGTATTCGCCAGCCTCAGTAACGGCGAGGCACTAAGCAACTCAGTGAGAGCTTGTCTCTAAAAAAAAATGCAAAATAAGGCTGGAAATGTGGCTCAGTGGTTGAGTGCCCTGAGTTCAATCCCCAATACCTTAAAAAAATGTGTTAAGAGGGTAGATTTCATATTAAATATTCTTACCACAAATACATAAGTATGTGTGAGGAACACACACACACACACACACACAAATAACTGAAAAGACATGAGAAAATTTGGGGAAATGATGGATATGTTTCTTACCTGTATTGTGGTGATGGTAACATGCAGGTATTCATATGCACAACCTCATCACATGTTTATATTAATTATGTGAAATTTTGTGATTTTTATCTCAATAGAGCTGGGGTGGGAAAAGCTCAGACTGGAAACATCACTTGACTGTCACTGATTTGGTTTCAAATTCAATACATAAGTGGAAAATCTATGGCATTTCCTTGTTTATGGCTGAAGCCTGTTGATGTTATCCCATTTAACTGTAACTGTAACTCTCTTTATAGGTGAAAAGCTTGAAAATCAGGCATACAGAGCAAATTGTCAAAGTTACAATGTGGGTATATGAAAAAGGATCTGCTAGCCACAGGCATGCTTGGCTCCAAATCCTCATTCTAATGCATCACCACAATGTGCACGTTCATGCCCCCACCCCCACTCACACCACACAGGATTCCTTTTTGTTGCAGGGAACTGAACATTTTCACAAATGCATCTGTAATCTTGATGTAATGATCCTTATTAATCACATGTCTTTAGGCAGTCACTTATTTGAACAAGCCCATCACTTTAATTCTATCACTCTATGCAAAGAATAATTTTTGGGGGGCTTGTTTAATGACAACAAAAAAACCTTCTTGGAAGTCAAGAGGAGCCACATGAAATGCTGGTGATGGCCTCTGTGAATCACACTCTGGGAAATCTGATTTAGAAGAACTCTCGGTCTGCGTCTTCAGAAAATCAAATTAAATTGTATGGATTTTCACACTGATTCATATTTTATGTTTTTATGGAAGATGTATCTGACATCTAATCCATTCAAAATCATAGTGTCTATTCACAAATAATGCCTTGCTTCATATTTAAAGTATTAGAATTTTCAAAAGTAATTATATAGTCTTTCCCACAATGATTCACTATGAAATATTTCTATAAATTCTCTGGATAATAAAAACATCTAGGGCTAAAATTAATTCTTGAATGAAAAGCATAATATAAATTGCACTACATGGTCAGTGAAGATAATCTGTTATCATTTCTGTTAAGGCAAATAATCTGGAAACTTATCCAACTTGCCATATTGATTTTTTAAAAGGTTCTTTCAGGAGCTGACATCCCCAAATTTGATAGGATCCTCAACATGGAGTTATTAAGTCCATCTTGAAGTCCAGTGGCAATAGTTATGGTTCTGTGACATTTGATTGAAATAAAAGCTCACCAGTCAGCATAGTAGGTCAGTATCTATTTCAGCTCATTTTAGGGGACCCAGGGCTAAATCACCATCACTTTCAAGCAAACAGCCAAAATGGAAAGCTCTAGCAGAGTTCTCAGAGCTCCCTATGCACACTGTCAGGAGAGGTGCACCAGTCAGCTCTTACAGGCTTCTCATTACTCAAAATGTCACTCCATGTTTGTCAACTAGATAGTCCTACGGCCTTAAAAATGGAGTAATTTCTAAAGGCTGGTCTGGAAACTTCTGAACCAACTCAACACGTAAAACAAAATAGAAACATATTCTTAATTTTTGTTTTTCTGTCTCTTCTCATTTTTAGTCCAAGGTAGACTACTTTCTAGAGTGGGACCACCACTCTCTTGCCCTCAACTGTATAGGGGAAGAGTGGTGTATCATGGTCCCCTCCATGATGATCTCTGGAGTTATTTCCACCCCAGGAGAGCTTAAATAAATAATTAAGCAAATAGCACAGATTCCCATCTAAAGCCATGTAGCATCACTATTTTCTAAACGTCCTGAGGATTCATTAAAGCTATAAAGTAAGGGAAATAATGACTTTCTGTCTAGTAACTGCAATGGTTTGAGAGAGGTGTGTTAGGCAGGGCCCTAGTAGGATACAGGTGACTGACTAGGATAATTTGGGGAAGATATATTTTCATTGATGTGAGCAGGATATAGGTATATCTCACGTCACAGTGCAGAAGCTTAAAAGTATTTGTGGAAATATAACCATTCCTAGTCTCAGAGGGCTGAGTAGGAAGTAGTCATCAGAAAGCACATACAAAGATTTTGTGAAGAGTGTCATCTTGCGGGGAGCCATGACCTTCATCAAAGTCATGAGCTCATCTGCAGGGATGGTCCTAGAGTTCTTTCTCAGGATCTCCTGCTCACTTGCCCTTGGTTGAACCAATTAGAAACTGGAAGCCACGGAGCTCAATAACATAGTTCATCCACTGAACTTTCCAGGGCAAAATGAAGGGTTGCAAGGATGGAGGGTAGATGCAGACAGGTTAATAGAAGTGACTTTGCAAGTATTACTTAAAGGCAGACTTGCAGTTGGACGGTTTTATTGCACTGAGCAGAAAGCAAGAAGGAGGTGTGGGATTAACATCAGGGCTTGGTCCTTTGGAGTTCCTGCTGTTGCCTGTGCCACTGATTGCACTGGGTATCCTTCTCAGAGCAACACAATAAGTTTCTACAGATTGACTTGTTTACCAGAATCCTCGGTACACATTTAAGATATCCTGTCTCTTCTGGTTCCCCAATACATCACTTACTTGATCTCTGACTTCTATTTGAGAGAAGTGAGACAAAGGTGGCAACCTGTTTACTTTTTCCTCTAAATACAGCTCATAGGAAATGAAAAGATCAAAGTCTGTGCTCTGAATACAAAGCAAACTCCTAGAGGTTTAATATGGAGATTTTTTGGTCCTCTTGTTTGTACTGTTGAAGCAATAATAAATCAAACTCTGAAAGAAAAATTCTTTAAAAAATATTGTTTATTAAATAAGCGTTTTTATCATCACCTCAGACATAGAAAGACTTGGTTCTAGTTCAGTTTGTTTTTTTTTTTTTTCAGTAATCAGCTATCTTATGTTGGGGAAGTCATTGCACTAGTCTTGCACTTGATTTTTCTGATGCAAATTAAGGGGAGTTGATAGGAAGATGAGTAAAGAAGCTATAGTGCAGTTTTCAGCTCCAAACTTATGTGTATAAAATAAACTGAATGGCCAGAAGAGAAATGCGTACTAACAAAAAAGGCCAAAAAGGTATAAAGGAATAACAAAACGTCCTTAGTCATCAGATGTTGGTAATTACAGGATACCATCCAGACTCCTAAAAGAATAAAAGCCATAATGGTGAAGGCTTAGAAAATAACTGCCTAGGGGAGTACATGAATACGGTCCTCTCAGATGGACGTCAAAAATCGAGAAACGAAGAAAGCATTGAGTGATGGATGAGCCTGAAATTAAACCCACGGTGATGCTTGAAGAGATGACTAATGATGTGGATTTCTTCAGATTTTGTCAGCTAAATGTCAAGGCATCTCTGCTAAATAGGTGCTGCAAGCCTGGCATTTAAAGCCCATGAACTATGCTGGGAAACCGCAGTTTTGCTGCGCCACCATAATTCCCTTTGTTGGGCAATCTCTTCTTTGGAGACTGAGGGTTAGAGAGCTGATGAGGGGAAGGCTTTGAGAAGGCTAATTTTACCCAGAAAAGGCTTTGCTTCTGTTGAAGAAGATGTCATTATCCAAAAATGAAACTCTTATCCATCCATAACCCATATGGTTTGATCATGGATCAAAAAAGAAACAGATCAACAACCAAAATGAGTGGAGATGTGTGTGGTTTTCCCTTAAAATCCATAAGAGAGATCTAGTTTCAGAGTCTATGACAAGCATTCAAATTTTCCTTTTCCCCCCCACCCACTTCTACCAGGCCCTGATACTGTGCCAGAAGTATCTTGCTTTACAAATTGAACTCCATGCCAGCTCTTTTCTTCTCTCCTTTTTACACTTAAGCCCTGTCTTTCTTTTTCCATCACTCCAGAGCTCAGAGTAGTTTTTCTTAAACATTAAAGCATCCATTCCATTTAGGAGGTGGGGGAGAAGGACCACAGGGTAGCACTGTTTGAGTTCCCTTTGGTGGGCAGATTGAGGATGGAGACTGTGAACACTGCCCTAATCATTAGCTTATTAGTGTCCAACAGGATGTAGAATTGGTCTTGGTGGTTGCAGTGAAGAGAAGTAATGAAAGCATAAGTTATGAAGGTGTAGGCAGCACAAGGAAGACGCCAGGCACGTTGGAGTCCACAGACTTCAACACACCCCTGAAGCTGCAGTCACAGCGGGATGAAATAATGTCACTGGAGCCCAGTAGGAGCTGAACCTCAGAGTAAGCACTTTTCACCAGGAAATGCCATCAGGCAAGGACCTAGCTACTGGCAGAGACACTGAATCAATCCAGAGAGCAGTGGGTAAAGAAGCCCCCACCCTAATTCTGCCCCTCTTTTTTTGTGCCATGCTTCCCAGTGGCCAATGGACAAGAGATTCAGAGTAATTTAGTGGGCAGGCATCAGTTTTCTCTGCAGAGAGAGCAGAGGAAAGAATGGATGGAAAGGGAAACAGAACAACCAGCGTAGACATTGCTCTTCTTATGTAAACATGAACAATTAACCAAAAATCCTGGTCACTTTTCAATGAGCAATGTTGTTCTCTGTTATAATGCAGATATTAGGTGTCTCATGTGTGAGACAATGCAAGAATTGATAGAGGTGAGATGGTTAGATTGTGTGAGGTGTAACGTAATCAGTGGATTAATCCATTGATATGGATTATCTGTGTGGTAGGCAGACAGGGTGTAACTGGAAAAAGTAGGTTACTGGGGACATGTCTTTGGGGCTTATGGTTTGTCTGGGGTGAGCAGAGCTCCATGTCCTAGTTGCCATGTTCTGAACTACTATGTTCCACCACATCTTCTGCCATGATGTTCTGCCTCACCTCAGCCCAGAGCTATGGAGTTGGCTGACTATGAACTTAATCTCTGAAAATGGGATCCAAAATAAACGTTTCCTCCTCTGATTGTTCTTATCAGACCCACTGGTCACAGTGATGCAAAAGCTGACTAAAACATTTTGTCAAGTAGAGTTTCTTATTCTTTCTCTTTGTTCCTGTTCTTGTACTATATCTGAGCCAGATGTCAGTTTGAACTTGAAGCCAAATGCTCTAGGAATTCCTTTGAAGGAAAGTCCAGAAGTTAGTTTATATGAAACCTAGACTGTGAACAACATGTCTGAGAGTCACCACATCTTGCTCTTTGTCTCCTGTAATCTATAGTCCCCTTATGTTCAATATGACAAGGGAAACCAGAGCTCCTGTGAGTGCCTACTATTTGCTAAGTTTGCTTTGATAATATTCTGTCTTTTTGAACTCTACATATTGTAGTGTGAGTCTCATATGACCCTGAATCAACTCCTTCGTCCTTTAGGTTTTGGTGGGGACTAGACTTCTAATCGTCTAATGTTCAGATGGTATGGAATTTCATAAAGAACAAGTACAGACTTGACATGGGAACTCAGGGCACACAGGAACCCAGCTTTGGGCTAATGGCAATACTCTCTCATCTCATTATATGTGTTCTGAGATTTGGGGGTGCTGACCCAGGTACTCTAATCATTTGCAGTAATATTTTATGAAAATATACTATTTATGTGGGGAAAAACCAAATTCCTAGTTTAAAGTGAAAGACATATAAGTGATGTTTAAAATAACCTCCAGCTAGAGGTTAAGATGACTATTGCATGTTCTAAAAATAGATAGGGTTAAAAAAAAAAAAACAACCCACTTAGAACATCCAGGAAAGAAATGAGGAAAAATATTTCCCATACTGAATCTGGTTCACTGACCCAATTCTACGTTTAAGAAACCCTGAAAGTGAGCTCAAATTCTTGTTTTATTGGTGTTTGGATCAAGATGTTGCCATCTAAAGAGAACAAAGTACATTCCAGCCCCCAAGGCTGTAACTAAAATATCCTGGGCAGGAGTGAGATATTGTGTACTGCTTCTTATTTTTTTTCCAACAATAGAGATGCTTGCATTAGCCTTAGCTATTCAGATGATATCTTTTGTTTTAACTAAAACCACAGACTTGGTTCTTGACAAAGAACTGAGGTTTACTTAGGTCACAATTCTAGAAGTTGAAGAACATGGGCCAGCATCTGCTGGGCATCTGCCCAGGGCCTTCTTGCTGCATCATAGCATGTCGGAGGACTTTGCAGAAACAGAGCAGGTACGCAAGCTCAGGTAATGCCATCATAGGAGTACAACCTCACAGCCTCATCTCACCGACTTCATAAAAGCCTCACTTCCAAATGACATTAATGACAGTCGTAGGGATTAAGGTCCCTAGTCATATAAAATATGGGGGACATAGTCAAACCACAGCAGATGGGTACTGCATTAACTCTTTCTAGGAATGTACCCTGCCCCATCCCCCACTGCTGATATCTTGTGTCTTATTTTTAAACAATGGTGCTTTTATCCTGTAAGGAAATCTTGTCCAGGTTGGTCTTATTCTTAGGACTCCACCAACTCATTCTTGTCTCCTTTGCTGGGCTGTCATTTTCCTCCTAATGACCTGTACAGAGGGCAATTCTTGAAGCTCTTCTCTTGCTCTCTGGTGCTTCCCCTTATCTTATTCCCACACCTTCTACAATTCCACTCACTCTGCTCCCACATGTCCAATATTCCAGGATGGGGGTGGCAGGTTCTTCTCTTCATTTCCTAGAACATTTGTAGCCAATTACCAACACCTTGTCATCTTAAAGCACATGCATATATATGTACATACACACACACACACACACACACACACACACTTCCTTAAAATTCTAGAAACCACAAATCCTCTTTTCCCTGGGTCAAAACTCCCTCTGAAGACATTAGTGCAGAATCCCTTGCTTTTTTCCCAGTACGAAGAGCACCATTGCTTCCTCCTTTCGGTGTCCAGTGGTCTGATGGCCACCTATATTTTAGTCTCCTGGTCATTTCCTCCATATATCTCTGTCTCTCTCTCCTGAGGAAGACTTACCACCTTTTTCTCTTCTATATGTGTTTTATTTTGCTCCATTTCTCTCTTACAAAGCTACACAAGGTCTACTCTGATCATCCAGGAAAATCTCCTTATCTCAATATTTTTAACTTGGTCACACCTATAAAACCTTTTTATTCTTGGCCACATAAGGAAACATTCACAGTTTCCAAGGACTAGAATGTGAGTGTCTATAGATGTTAGACAACCATCCCTTCCAACCATCCTTCCCTAGGGATAGTTTTGAACAAACCAAGTTCAATCTACAGTCAGCCCACTGAGGACACATGCTCTGCATCCATAGAGTCAGTCAGTCATGGATCAAAAACATTTTTTAAAAAAATTCAGATGTCTTGAACATTATAGACATTTTTTCCTATTACTATTTACTAAACAATAGTTTGTAACAATTATTTACATGTAATTTACATCATGTTAGTTCCTATAAGTAAACTAGAAATGATTGAAAGTATATGGGAGAAGGTGTATAGGTTCTTCACAAATACTACTTTCTGTATAAGAGATTTGAGCACCCATGGATTTAGGATTCTAAGAGGCTCAATCCTAGAATCAGTCCAACATGAATCCTGAAGGATAAATGTGCAGATTTATCTTGACTTACTATGGAGTTATGTCCAGATATACTCTGTGAAAATATCATAGTTGAAAATATATTCAATACACATAATCTACCAAACATCACTGCTTAGCAACACAGCACACTGTAGAGTATCAGTGGCTTCCCCTTGTGGTCATGGGCCATTACGCTGCATATCATCAGCCCAGAAAGACATCTAAATTCAAAATTTGAAGTGCATTTTCTATTGAATGCATATCACTTTCTGTGTTAGTCAGCTTTCTGCTCCTATAACAAGACATCTGAGGCACTGAACTTAAACAGAGGAAATTTTGATTTTCACCTATAGTTTTGGAGGTTTCAGCCCATGGTTGACCCCATTGCTTTTGAGTCTGTGGCAAGGCGGTGCACCATGGCAGGAGTATGTGGCAGAAGAAGCCTATTCTCTTCATGACTAGGAATGAAAGAGACCAAAAGAAAAGTGCTGGAGTTCAAACAACGCTTTAGTGACCTGAAAACTTCCCACTAGGTCCCACCTTCCAAAGGTCCCATCACCTCCCAATAGCGCCACATGCTTGGGACCAGCCCTCTAATATAGGCATCTGTGGGGGACACTGATCAAAAACACAGCAATTCACATTTGAAAAACTGTAAACTGAATCATGGAAAGTTAGAGACTGACTGCTTTCACTGAAGTTGCCTGCTGTGGACACTGTTTTTACGAGTGGCGTTTGGGGCTCCTGGCCTGAAGCCCCTGTCACCTTTGATGCCCTGTCGTTGGTGCTCATCTACAAACACTCCCTTCCTCCTTCACAGCCCTTCTAACACGCTTTCTTTGTCCTGCTATGAGGTTCAAGTGCCTGAGTCTTCATTCTCAGTTCACTATAGCAAACTCTTACCAATCTTGCTTCATTACAAAAGCCACTGCTGGATAAAATTTTCCCAAGTCATGACTTGGGCAAAAATCTCACCTTCTGAAGCAACCTTCCTCTGAATTACCGAGTTCTTATTGATAGATGTCTTTATATTGATGGACACTGCAATCACATGTGTCAATTAATTTTTCTCCCTTATGTGATTCCAAGTTTCATGAAGGATGACATTATGTCATAGTTCTCTTAACTTCCACTTTCCCTTCAGAAGGATGCTGGCTTACACATAGCAAACATTTACTAAATCATTTGTCAAACTGAGCAGTGAATTAGAAAATGGTTGCTTTCCTTTCTAACTAAGTCTTAGCACTATTTTCACGGCTTAGGCCACTTAATTCCCAGACTACCTATGTAAAGAAGACTAAAGAAACGCTGTACTTAAATTTCCTTTGAATATGAATTTGGCCTCCTTAAGAAAGCTCACTGACAGAGTGAGGACACTCAGTTACCTAGATCAGTTATCAAGATCTAGGGGAAAGTTCTTATAATTGATGGTCTCTGAATTGTCCTACAATTACTTCCCTTTCAGAATCAGCTCAGTGCTAAAATGGGACATGCAAAAAGCACTTTTCCATTTGGTGAACTTCAGCACCCCTATCAACAGTGATTATAGTCACTTATGTGTGATGGCACAGATATTGCATAGCTGTTCTTTGTAAATGAAAGCATATGACCAGAAAAGGGGGCCATTACACAAGAATTATACTCTAGGCTGCATGTTAAATCTAAAAATCAAATTACAGTTTAATTGACTATTTCATAGTAATTGCAGTATTTTTAAAAAGGAGTGACACAATTATTTAGGCAGAGTGATGTAGAGGATTGATAAGTTCAATATATAATTTAGGGGAAGAAAGAAAGAGAAAAAAATTGTATCTCTTTTCCCTTTCATCTCAGAAGTAATAAAAAGCACCAGTAATATTTGAATATGATTTCCACTAGTCCTTTTGCTGCCCCTTCTGGTAGGACAAAAATTAGTAATTTTACATGGAATTTTAGAAAGCACTTATGTCTTATTCTGCCTGAATGACGGGAGGTGTGCAAAATCAGGCATCATGGAATAGCTTAGACCTACACCAACCAAGACAGCAGCCTTTAGCCACATGTGACTTGAGCATTTGATATGTGTTAGTTCAAATCTAGAATGGCCATAAACAAAATTATAAAATGGGTTCTGAAGACACTGTGAAAGAAAGACAGATATAAAACATCTTATCATCTTTTAAACATCTTTTACATCCTATCACCTTTGAAAAAATATTTTGGATACATGGGTTGAATAAACCACATTAAAGTTATTTTCATGTTTTTTTTTTCATTTTAGTGTGGTTTTTATATTTCTGTTGTTAGTGCTGACAAAGGCCATGACTTTTTATCTAAACAATCTTCAAACATATAAATTATTGAATTACGAGACCAAGTGGAGTCTCAAAACACAATTGGAGTCATCCAAGATGAACGTCAGGAAAAGAGAATAGACCAGAGACCCTGCGCCTACTGTAAGGAAAAGTAGGCCCAACTCTCCATCATGTCAGATGAGGAATCGCCTTCCTTAACAAGACTTTCAAAGTGTAGGAAATAAAATCAAGAATCAATAATACGGGAGGGTATCAAACTAAAAAGCCTCTTTTTTTTCAACTTTCCTAAAGACTTATGAATGACTAGCTAATCTTAGGATGCTTATTATTTTTAATAAAATTTTCTAGGCTACCAAACACATTTTCACTAAGAACCCTGCCTCTTATTTTTGAATAGGATTATCCAGTAATGATAGTTTGTATAGCTATTACCATATCATGGGATATCAATACTTCTTTAAAATAGTCATTAGTGTTTTACATCTAATCATATTATGAAATCAATTCCAGAACACCCTGAAATAATCCAAAGAATTTATTGTTATGATACTATCTCTTTAGAATAACTCTCAGCATCAAATCTGTGTTAGTTGGGTTCTCCAGCAAATAAAAACCCATAAATATCTTTCATCTGTCTATGTATCTATCTATCTACCTACCTACCTACCTACCTACCTATCTACTTAACCTATCTATCTACCTATGTATCTATCTTAAGGAACATCCTCATGTGATTTAGGGTCCTGACAGGTCTGAAATCTGTAGAACCATGTTGAAAACTTAGTCAGGAGTTGATATTGCAGCATGGGGTCTGAAATCCATAGAAAAAGACTCTCAGGCAGGGTTCCAGTCTAGAACTAGAATTAATTCTTTAGGAAACTCCAATTTACCCTTAAGTCTTCAAGTGAATGGATGTAATCCACCCACACCATGGAGGGCAATCTGTTTAACCCAAATCTACCGAATTCAACATAACCACATTCAAGAAAATTCTTTGCAGACTATCCAGAGTGCTGTGTAACAAAACAAGTAGGCACTATGGTCTGCCATCGTTGACACAAAATTAACCAGTGGACCTTTGTGGCATAGTTAGCACATTGAACTTATACAAAATTAACCGTTACTTCTCTTTAATGAAACTTATTCGTAAGCTTAAAAGTGAGCTTTTATAGATTTGCTTGAGCCATTGAAAACAGAGAGTACTATAGTAAACAAAATGAACTAAGATATTCTACCCTTACTGAATAGCCAGATCTCTAGAATATGTTGAAAATAAATTAGAAACCTAAGTTAATAGTAATCAAACAACAGCTAAGTTTCATCACATGCTTTTTAGGTGTCAGAGACTCTATTAAATATTATATATTCACTAATTGCATTAAACCCCATACAAAACCTAAAATAGTCATCTATATTTCATAGAAAATAGACACACAAAATATCTAAGGGAATTGTCCAATGTTCTGGAACTAGCAACAAACACCAGCTGTCTGATTTCTGAGTCAGTGGTCTTCAGAGGGACAATAATGAAAGAACATCAACATCCAAGCTACTCGTGAGTCTATTTGGAAAAGAAATTATTAATACTCTCAGAGTGATTAACCTTGATGGAATGTAAGGTAATATTCAGGTGCTCTCAATTATAAAGCCAAATAACAATTTCAACATTACATGACACTTTAGGAGAAATAAACATAAAATTTATAGCTAAAGACTGAAATACAGGCATGTCTTATTAAAAACTATAAACATATATTGGTCAGGTAATGTGATGTGTGCCTATAATCCCAGCTGCTCTGGAGGCTGAGGCAGGAGGTCACAAGTTTAAAGTCAATCTCAGCAATTGAGCATGGCCCTCAGCAATTTAGCAAGACCCTGTTTCAAAGTAAAAAAATTTAGAAAAGGGCTGGGGATGTGGCTCAGTATTTAAGCACCCTTGGGTTCAATCTCTGCCAAAACAATAAATAAGTCAATAAAAATTGATCATATACTACATGTAGAACGTGCAGTACATACATATATTGTTGGCAATATATGTGTGTAAATTTTTAAGATGATGCCTGAAGGCCTTTTATATGTCTAGGATTGGATAATGTAAATTTAAAAGATGACAAACCGAAGTCCCAACATAACAAAAGCTAGAGGGTCTAATTTTTCCTTTGCCACAAAGAGGGATTTTAAGAGCATAAAGTTCAAAAATACCCATGTATGGATTTTGCTTTATTAGTTAGAGATGGAAGATGAAATGGGGAAAATTTTTAGTTTTGAAGAAAATCGGTGTCAGTTTGTTTTGCTGAATTGGGACCTGTGGTACACTTTAACCTATTAATTTAACAGTTTTCTAGAAACCATCATCCACCTTCACTGAATTATTTGGTTTATGGATACAAAGTCATGAATCTTGAGCAGAACCTTAAATGCCATTCTTTTTGATTCAAGAATTCCGCTCTATTTGTTGTGCCTTGCTGCCAGTCCACTGGGGCAAACAGAGTGCTTTCTGCTTATACTGATAGGGAACTCATTCTGCTAAGAGGTGACACACTTTCAGCATGTGAACTGAGGAAGGCATGTTTAGAAACTGTTGAAAGAATATTCAGAAGTGCCAAAAATAGAGCTTTGCTAGTGTTACAGATTTTTATTTTTCCCCCAGGAGTTGATGAAGGATCACATGTATTTCAGCAGTTAGATTGTTAAACAGCTTATTATATATGAGATTTTGCCATCCCTTCTCTAATTATCAACAGAAAATTTTAAGTATCTCTGCTGAGAGCTATTGCAATTCAAAGGTCTTTCCCAATTCTCTGCCTAACCAAACTTCTTATCAATCTGGATCCCACTCAAGTGGCAACTGCTTTTTAAAGTCAAGCAATTCAGGAAAAAAAAAAAAAGTCTTCTTCCCAACCCTATCTACATCCAGTCCTTTGTACTTACCTTAAATATACCAACAGAATTTCCATGGAATGATTATCAGATAATGTCAAGCCCTCATTTATGACCCTGTATCACTTAGAGCAAAAATCATATCTTCTTTATGTAGATTCTGAGTTTTTTCCTTCTCAATGTGTAGTTATAGTAACATTCTCTACTTTGTAAATTGGAGAACAAGTAAAAATATGTAGAGAGGTCAAATACGTAAAAAAAATTATATATATATAATTTTTTTTACGTATTTGACATATGTGTGTGTGTGTGTGTGTGTGTGTGTGATTTCTTTTCTCTACATATATTAGTGGCTAACAGAGAAACAGAAGTGGAAACCTGTCCATCCTTCAGAAACTACAATCAGTAACAACCATGAGAAATTAATAGTTGCATACCAAACCCTACTCTGCTCTCTTTTCATAGTAATATGGTAGAATTATTTCCCAAACCAGGAATATGCTTTCCAGCCCCTTTTATAATTAGGTGAGCCAAGCATAGCCAGTAGAACAGAGCAGAAGTAGCATTTGCTGCCTCTAACTAAAACCTGGATGGCAAGAGCAATCTGGCCTTGACCAAGAGGGTGATTACATGGTCTTAGATCCATGCTATGTCAAATGGTACTTTCTGGCCACATGTGTCTGTATAAATTCAAATGAAAGCAAAAAATGTGTCTCCACAGTCATAAAGTCATTTTTTAAGCACTACGGTGCCACATATGGTGAGTGCCTGTCATATTGGAGAGCATGGTTATAGGCTATTTCCACCACTGCAGAATGTTCTCTTGGGCAGTATTATATACAGTGGAGCATCACATGAGGACACACACACACACAAAAAAAATCCCAGAACTATGAATCTGTTTAAGCACAACCTACTTCCAGGGTTTATAATTTTAAACCCTGGGATTCCCCTGGGAATGAGAATTCTTTGCTTAAAGCACAAAATGTCTGGTTTCATCTGGGACCCACCAAAACTTTTGAACTAACAGATTATAATTCTAAAGGGATGGTGTCTATTTCAGTTATTTTAAAATATATAATGCAAATGAAACTAAAGCGCCTTCAGGACTGAGAAGTTCTGACATAGCATCTTTCAAAATTGTCTGATACAACTCAAGAATACGAGTTTGCAGGTTCAGATCCCTGTACCACGGGCCCCTGACAGCACCCCGCTGGGAGGTGATACATGTGCACTGAGGTAGTGACAATGAGCAATGCAGGGCTGGCTTACTTTTGCCACTGTGCTTTCTGCATCCTTTTCTGAAGAACTACCCATCCAGGAGTTATCTCAATTTCTTCTGTAGCTTCTTTTTTCCTGCCCTTCTGGGAAAGCAGAGAGCTCACCACCCTCTTTCTCTTTCCCTCTTGGGTTTCATTTAATTGCAGTTTATTTTGATTTAGTTGATGTCTCCTCACCTATAAAATTTCCTCTGAAAGTTTTTATAATCATAAAACACACTTTTAGTAAATCTTCTTTCTAGAGCAAAATGTTGTGGCTTTGTCAAACATGAATGGCTTCCTTAAATATGAAAAGCGGTCTGTGATTCAGACCTGTGTGTGAGGAGTGGCACCAGCATATCGGCAGGTGGGCAGCTCCAAGCTTCTGTCCTCCCACAGAAAACTAAGAAGCAAAAAGAATCGACTTTGAAGAGACATACTATAGACCTTTTAAGACCTTGAAGTTCAGAGGGTAGATTTGCATTTGGAAATTTAGGTATTAAAACGTAGATTACAGGAAGAAATTTACAAAGCTGTGCACATTCTCAGATAAGGCCTGAGAAGATACTAAACTTTCAGATCAGGTTGATCTTTAGGCTCAGTGCAAGACCATTAAGTGCTGAAAGAGTCCCATTGCACCAGGACCCCCTGCAGAGATTGACAAAGGTAAGTGTTTTTTTTTTTTTTTCCTTGTGTGTGGGTTGTTTGCTGTGTGTCCTCCCCACCCCTACTCATTTTAGCTTCTGATGTTCAAGGAAGTCTCTGTCAAAACCAGGCAAACACAAGCTAAGGAACAGAGATTTCATTTATCTCACACAATAAAGAACACAGTCTGTAAAGATAACTTGGAAAAATTCACTAAGCCTAAGAACTATTATAATTGTAAACAATCTAAAGGAGAAAAATCAGCAAAAGCAAAGGATGGGAGACAATATGATTTACAGAATTCTTGCACATTACACTATTCTGAAGCCCGGTCTTCAACACAATGTATAGAAAAAGAAAAAGAAAAATATGACTTTTGCAGAGGAATATATTTTTTCCTACGAATTTTTCAATAAATTAATTGAAAAGCATTCCTGACGAAGTCAGACAGCAGACTCACTAAGTCTACTCAAAGAGCTAATGAAAGATACACACAAGGAAGTAATTAGGAAAATTTTGTATTAATGATTAGATTATTAGTGGAAAAAACAGAAATCACTGCTTCATGTATACAGAGTTTCTGACTGGGATGAGGAAAATCTTTTGGAAGTGAGTGGAGGTGATGAATGTGCAACATTGGGAGTACAATTAGTGCCCCCTGAGTTTTTCACTTAAAATTGGCTGGTTGTGGTGGTGCACGGCTGCAGTCCCAGCAACCCCAGAGGCCGAGGGTTTTAGTCAGCTTTTTCGCTGCTGTGACTAAAAGACCTGACCAGCACAATTGTAAAGGAGGAAAAGTTTATTTGAGGACTCACGGTTTCAGAGGTCTCAATCCATTGACTGCCTCAGGGCTCAAGGTGTGGTGGAGGTGAAACAATAATTAAAAGGCAGCCAGTGTCCATAGGAAATCCGGTCAAATTACAAAGATGGAGGCTGGTTTGGGTCTGGAAAATTGAAGGCCGCCTCCAGAACCCTTCCTCCACCCTTACCAAGACCACTTGCTCCTGCTCCAACCTATTGCTAAGGTAACCTGTCCCAGGAATTGTTCCACCCTGCGGAGAGTTGTCAATGTTGTTGATTAATGCCTGCTGGGCTGCTGCCTGCCTGGATCACTCCATTGGACCCTTCCCCTGCCCATCTGCTTCTCAGCTTCTGGCCATCCCACTGGTGTCTTCTAAGAACTAGTCACCTACACAGGATGTGGAGAGATAAGAGAGGGGAAAGAGGGCAGAGGAACAAAGAAAATGTAAAATGGGTAGAAAGGGCAGGACGCTCTCACTTTTTGAGATACCAGGACACAAGCTATGGTCCCTTTCTCCCCCACCCTGGGAGAAGTCTGTGTTACGATTTGTTAAATGAAACTTGCTTTCTAGCTTGCCTCAGAGTTTTTCCAGCGTTAATCTTCACATCTGGAAGGCAGAACTAGTCACTGATAACCACCCGCTGGTACCAGAAGGATGGTCTGGAAGCAGAGAGTTGGATCTTAACTTGTCAAATACAAATATATACCCCAAGGCCACGCCCCCCAATGCCCGCCTGCTCCAGCCACACTCCACCTGCCTCCAATCACCACTCAGTTGATCCCATCAGGGGATGAATTCACCGATTGGGTTAAGGCTCTCACAACCCAATCATTTCCCCGCTGAACTTGCTCACATTGTCTCACAGGTGAGCTTTTTCTCTGACACCTCACATCCAAACCATAACACCCAGCATGATGGTCACAAGTTCAAGGCCAGCCTAAGCAACTTACCAAGGCTCTAAGCAATTTAGTGAGACCCTGACTTAAAATACAAAATAAAAAGGGCTGAAGATGTAGCTTGGTGGTGAAGTTGGGCACAATTACTAGGCAGTGATGGGATTTCTATGTTCAGATCAGGGAATAGCTAGTAGCATATATTATGTTCTCAATTATTTGACTTAAGTAATGAATAAATGCAAAACTATCCACTAAAGTACAAATATCCACATCTCACCTCTCAGGAACTCCTAATAGTGGCCAAATCAGCTCCTGCTGTTACTTAATTTCCCGTTTTAATTACATACACACACACACACACACACACACATGCTCACGCTTTATTCCTTGTTTAGTCCTTCCACTTTCACTCCAATTCTCTTCCATAACAGTAGAATCAAAGGAAAAATTAGAAGAGTATGTTTGGATATGGAATCAAATTCTAAGGCAATAACATTGTCAAGAAGAAATATTTTAGATGTATAATGTAGAAAGAGCTCAATGGCTAAAGACCAAAGTTCACATGCAGATAGAAAGGAGAGTCTGTTATAGCTTGCAAGTGGCCAGAAGACAAAAGAGAAAGGGGAATGTGTATAATAGCAGTGACTACAACAGAAAGAAAAACTTAGATTTACAGAGCTGTAAAGCTTATAGTTGAGAGTAAAGTCTATGCTACTGCATTTTAGTATGTAACTTACAAAAGAAACTGTAGGCACTTATAATATCATTCAAAGATATAGATATATCATTATAGATATATAGATATATCATTCAAAGATAGTACCCAGAGATATAAAAGTGAACCCAGTGGGGAAGATGAAATATTATTATATACTTGTAAAAGTCTAGCAAGGTACTGCACTCATAATAAAAGTTAATAAATACTTGACCATTGATTGATATATTAGTTCATGAATCCTTAAAATGTGATAAAGCCTTTTATTCAAGGCTAAAGCAATGGAAAAGGAAAATATCTTAGAAGCCATGATGTATGTTGTCTCTGGCTTCAAAAGTACACTGACAGGGCATGGAAACTGGAGAAGACCAGGAGAGGGATCAGAACACAGCCACGGAATTCTAGGGCACCATGAGGTCAAAATGCACTGGAAGCAGCAAAGGCTTCCAACAGAATGAGGAGAGAGGTGGATGGTTAGAAAACACAGACCAAAGATGAGGATTGTTAAAACAATAAAACACTGAAAAGCAACATATATAAGCTTAATGTCCAGGGATCTTTTTTGAAATGTAAGTATGCAAACTGATATAATGACATTATTGCACATTCTACTTCACTTTGGAGACTTTGAAATATACGAATTATTATTCTAAAAATGGAACAATATGTATATTGTGAGTAAAATAGGCATCATTTGTAGTTGTTTGGTCAAATAACTAGTTCATCTATGCAAGACTTTTTTTTTTCTATTCAAAAACCTTGCTGAATATCAATTATAATGAACTGGTTGCAGGGGGAACACAGACGTATCAGCATAGCAGTAACAAAAATTTGGAATTATAGCCTTTTTCAGAGAATATAGAAAACAGGTTAATATTAAAATTTTGAGCATTCCTGTTTCTTTTTCTCTTTTTTAAGGTAAACTTTTATTTTAGAAATATTATAGCATATGGTGAAGAAATGGATATAACATAGAAAGAATGTTAAACCCAATGGGAATAATAGTATGCTCCAATAATAAGATTCAGGGTAATGCAGAGTAGAACCAAAATACCTTGAGACTATTTCCAAAAACTGTTATTTCTTGTAAAAATATATGTTACATGTTTTTATTGGCAAAAAAACCCCTACAAATACAAAACCATTCTACAGTTGCTCATGTTATCATTAATATATTTTTGCTTTTTTCCCTGTTCCTTAGGAAACTGTGTTGTCAAAGGCAGTTAAGTCTGTAGTTAAATTTAATGGGAACAAGAAAATACAAAACGCTGAGCTATATGAAGTTGGATTTAAAACCAAGATTAACTTAATTACTTCGAAACCACATGGAAGGTTTCATTGTTAAGCAAACTTTGAAAGAATGTCAGCTTAGAAAATCAGGCTACACGTTCAGACTTTGAATATACATGCTTTATACTAATTTAGGTGACAAATCATAAACTGGTTCAAAATCCAAGGAATCTAAAATCAGCCTCTGTATCTACTGAAGGATTATTCATGAATACTCCCAACACTTATGAGAATATTAGTAAATATCATTCTGGAGTAACATGATTATTAAATATTAATAAAATGTTTCAAAATAAAACTGAGACTTGTATGGAACCTCATTACAGGCAAATTTTTCAGTAGTGTTCTACATATACATGCTTAAATCTTTCTTAAAGAAAGGTGTTCAAAAATGTGTAAGGCACTCGGGGAGATGAAAACAATCTCACTGAACCAAGAACGTCATTTTGTGAAATCTTTTGTGTCTTCTTACATGCCCTGTCTTCTTTAAAGGAACTAGTAAAATTCACATCACGCCTCCAAGCCTCCTCTAAATACCCACGTTCAGCTTCTTGTCTTAAACCCATGTGAAATTACATCTCTACTTTGTCAAAAAGCAAAATCAGATGTCCGTGATTTAAGATTGCGTTTTTAAGAGAGATAAGACAGTAGTAACTCAAGGTTTTACCCTGCAATTCCTGCTACTCCTACTACAACCCCAGAGAATCTCATAGCTGGTTCATTGCACCATCTCAATTCATTAAAAAAAATTCTATATTCTAGCTATGATAAAGGATTTCAAGTGACATCTTTTCAATGAATCCTAAGTAAATCCTCATTTTTCATGCTACACCTGTTGAATTTGCTCATAAAATAATAAGACATGTCAAAAACCTGGCTTTGCTTATAGTGTAGCATAATGAAATAAATCTATTCATTAAAGGTCATTTATATGAATGCAGGATATAGCCAAAAGAATTGTAAAGTGTGTCACTTGAGGTTAATGATATAACCAGGACATATGAACAACAGTTTTTGTAATAAAAGGCTAGCCCGGTCACAAAGCAGAAAGATGCACTATTAAGAGAGAGTGAAAATATTGCAAAGACACATTCCAAAGAGACTTGGAAAATGTTTTCTTTAAACAAATCCTCTGTTATATGAGTAGAGAAACTAAGTTTCACATCGGTTAGACCAAAAAGTGTAGTACCCAATAGGGACCTTTGCAGTTCAATCCTTGGCACTCCTGACATTATGATTTGTCACATTTGATATATCTCTCCTCTGAGGGACACTGGTCAGGAATCCCTGATCATCTGTGAGGATATCTTCTTTGAGGCACATTCTTTAGTGGGTTTATTCTAGCAATAGTCTGCTTAGTTACCTGGGATTTGTTTTCTCTGGTTCTCTGGAGGATGGCTCACACATAAGGAACAAAGACTCTCATGGACCAAGTGAAGGAATTTCTACAGCATAGAAGGTTCACGTTTCACAGGAGCCAATAACTTTTCAACAACCTCATAGGCACAAATTTCAGGATCCCCACCAAAGACTTGCCCAGTTATAAGAGTCAGCATGAACAGGGAAGCCAAGCTATGACTGGTCATTGTTAAGGGGCAATTTACCAGCCAGGGTCAGCATTATACAAGAAATGTTGTTTGTCCTGTAGTGAATAATCCAATTTTTCTCAGGTTGCTGGGAGAACAGAAATTTTTTTTTGATAATATTCTTTTTTTTATTGGTTGTTCAAAACATTACAAAGCTCATGACATATCATCTTTCATACATTTGATTCAAGTGAGTTATGAACTCCCCTTTTTACCCCAAATACAAATTGCAGAATCACATCACTTACACATTCACGATTTTTACATAATGCCATATTAGTGACTGTTGTATTCTGCTACCTTTCCTATCCTCTACTATCCCCCCTCCCCTTCCCTCCCATCATCCCTCTCTACCTCATCTACTGTTGTTCAATTCTCTCCCTTGTTTGCCCCCCCCTTTCCCCTCACATCCTCTTCTGCTGGGAGCCATTAGCCAAGTAGGTATGACAATTTCCTTGCCAGCGTACCCCATGTTGCTGACATTTTGCAGTGACATTGAATGTAGTTGACCTTGCTCAAGGACCAGGGCGAATTAGGGTGTTCCTGGTTTAACATAATCGGGTTTAGGGCGTTCCCAGTTTAGGTTCCAGGTTTAAGGTTTAAGATTATTCCTGCTGGGAATAGGGCGTATCCTGCTGCCTGAGTTCCCCTTGAGTTCTCACGGGATTTAGACAGTATATTTTGGGAGACAGAAGCCCAGTGAAGGTAAATTTGGGAGAGAACGTGGATTTGGGCAGAGAACATGGATTTCCCCAGAACGTGATTGTAGACGGCTGGTGTGAGTTCGGGAATAAAGAGTTGCTGTTTGAATCTACAAGCTGTGTGGTGGCTCGTGATTGTGTGCCCAGCCAGACTGCGGCATTTGTGCCCAGCCAGACTGCGGCACTCTTCTATGTAATTTTGTGTAACATTGAGGGTCTCCTACCATTTGCATATGCTTTCCCTTCTCTCTCCCTTTCTCTCCCCCCACTCATCTTTGTTTAATGTTAATCTTTTCCTCATGCTCTTCCTCCCTGAGAGAACAGAAAATTTGATGGTCAAATTTTCCCATAGAAATAGAAACATTTTATTAACTCTTTAACTTGAGTTGACTTTTCCTAAAGTGAGTTCTACGAAGTAATTATTTTCCTTGTGATGGAAGAAAGTATTTTTAAAAAAAAAATAATTAATTAGTTAACAAAAAAAGAAAGAAAGGAGTGGGAGGAAAGACAGGACGGAGAAAGAAAGAAAAAGACAAGTTTGTTGTGAAACACCTGCTAATGTGAAATTTAAAAGTTCTAGAAGGAGCCGGGTGTGATGGCACACACCTGTAATTCCAGCAGCTTGGGTGGTTGAGACAGAAGAATTGCAAGTTCAAAGCCAGTCTCAGCAGAAATGAAGCGCTAAGCAACTCAGTGAGACCCTGTCTCTAAATAAAATACAAAATAGGGCTGGGATGTGGCTCAGTGGTTGAGTGCCTCTGAGTTCAATCCTTGGTAACCTTCCCCACCAAAAGTTAAAACTCCTAGAGGGAAACATAACATGTGCAATTTCCCCTATGTATTACAGATCATGCTGTATGCCACTAACCTCTAGGATGCTTCCTTCATATTCCTTATTTAGCAAAAATAATCATAGTCTGCCGATTCTTGGTGCCATTTTACTAAAACTACTGCATAATGAGATTGCAAATAAACACATAGTGTTATATCTCATTGCTAATAAATTGGGACTTCCTTGATTCTTCTTTGTCAGTACAGGCCATGTTCAGTGTGGAAAGACTGGGAACCCAAATGAGTCAGTCAGAAGAGCAAGAGAACTGAACTAAATCATTTTGTTCTGCATTTTGTCTTTCCCTCATGAGATTGTACCAAAATAGAATTGGATATATATTAAATTAAAGTATTAGGTAGATACCCAGGGAAATTTAAATATTATAGGATAGAAATATTCAAGTATATGAAATGAACTATTCTGTATTTATCAGATTATAAGATGATAGGGGTTGGGGATATAGCTCAACAGTAGTGCCTAGAATGTGCAAGGCCTTGGATTTGATCCCCAGCACTACCAACAAATAAATAAATAGGAAAAAAAAAAGAATATAAGATGGTGATAATAAATTCAAACCTGTTGGGCAGAACTTCGTGAACCAATATCTTACTGTCATCTATATGACTATTGTTTTTGCAATAATTTTGTATCTACTAATATCTATACAGATTTTTAAACTTTGGCTGTTTGTTTTTTTAAGTGAGATAAATTCCTAAGAACATGTGCATGACAGCCTGAGTTTGTGAAGAAAATTAATTTTCATGCATAAATATTGCTAGACTTAAAGATATTTTCAACTTCTTTACAAATTCCCCTATTACTTTTTTTAAAAGAAATTTAATTAACAAGTAAACCAGACAGAGAAAACTTCCCTTTGTAGGATATTAAATTCAATGACTGATTCCAGGGGGTTAGTGCTGCTGCTGCTGCTGTTGCTGCTGCTTTTTGACATGATCACCAACAGCTAGCTATGAATAAGGACTCCACCAAAGGCAGAACTAGGAAAAACATGATATGCTCCTTTCATCTGATGGACTAATACAAAAGTAGAGTTTATAGCCACATATTTCAAACGTTGATCAGAGGGAAAGCCCGAGTCCTGGCACAAATATAAACATGGGTCATAAATTAGCCATAAAAAAAGGGTGCTACACTGTTCAGGATGTGGGGCCTTGTCTAAATTTACAAGCTGTTTGCAGAACCTATGAGACTAATGGATGAATAAAATATTCCAGCCAACTAGCAAAGTAAGTAGTATGCATGATTGAAAAGTACTGTAGCTGACTGCTCTGATTAATGAGGGGTAAATTACTGTTAATGCTTGTAATAAATGTCATGAGCTATATTTCACTGAGCAGCAGCCAGGGCACTATATGGGCTCCACTGGTTTAAGAGTTGTGGATGAAACAATGGCTAATTAATCACTATGAAGTTTTACAATTCTGTCATGCTTTTTGGTTAAATGCAGAAAGCCCTTTCTATGCTGCTAAGAAGTGGGTGATTCTCTCCTTCTCCAACCTCACATGGGCCAGGAGTGGAGTTTTATCATCTTCTCAGACTTGACTTTGTTCTAAGGCCACTTTTAATAGGATAGTGTTTAAAGAAACCCAAGTCTCTTAGAGAAAAGAATGGAACTGAGTTATAAGGTGTCCTCCTTCATTACAACTTTAGAGGTCACCTTGACATCCAATGCCTAAGGAGGCAGAATGAATTGCCCTGATAAAAGCTGAGTTAAGGGGCCTGGGGTTGTGGTTCAGGGGTGGAGTGCTCGCCTAGCATGGGCGGGACCCAGGTTCAATCCTCAGCACCACATAAAAATCAATGCATTGTGTTGTGTCCATCTACACCTAAAAAATAAAATAAATAAATATTTTAAAAGAAAGCTGAGTTAAGGACTTAGCAGCCAGGATTTCTGAGCAGGTGGGCTCACTATCAGTAAAGGAGGCATGTGTCGAATGCCAAGTTCAGATGCTCCTTGACTGACAATGGGGTGATGTTCCAATGATAATTATAATATTTAATATCATAGGTAGAGAATGCATTGAATCTACCTAATCTACTGATTGTCATAGATTAGCAACAAAGAACATGGTAGAGTTTTGGTTATGCCCCTCATGATCTCTGGGCTGACCAGCTCACTGCTGCTGCCCAGCATTGTGAGAGAGGATTATACTACATAGTGCTCACCTAGGGAAAAAGTCCAAATTAACAATCTGAAGTTCTGTTTTTAGTTAATGCATATGCTTTTGCACCATAGTAAATTTGAAAAATCACATCAAACCATTGTAAGTCAGAGACCATCTGAAATCAAATTCAGAGAGCTAGAGAGAAACTTGGTCAAGTAGAGTGGTAGACAGGAACTCAATGCCAGTTCTTCCCCAGGAGAGCCTGATTGGCTTTGGAGAGGTGAGAGATGGAAGGATCAGTCCAAGCAGCTTGGCAGGAAGAGGCCTGTTGAACAAACAAAAATCAAGGCAAGCATACAGGCAGGTCTGCAATCCTATTCAACAGACAAGTTGGGCTAGGTTGTCAATATCCAGTTTATAGATAATCCTAATAATCTGAAATTGGGGCTAGGCATATTCAAGCTTGTCCTCAAATCTCTCAGAATAAGATGAATAACTAATAGGCTCAAATCCCTGTTGAAAGTGTCACTAATTTAATCATTTCCAGTGCCATGGTTCCAGGACTCTGTGTCTACTGAGCCCAGACAGTATCACAAGAATGCAACTAGAAAACATATGAAATTTGCAAGTAAGATTAGCTGTATGGTGATGCCTCCTCTTCCTCCTCCTCATCATCATTCTTTATTTTGAGGAAGCATTTCACTTTTTGAAGTAGTTTTATATGTAGTTTATCTCTTAATTTTCACAACCAACAGTTAAACAGATGGTCATTTTCCATTTGAACTTTAAAGGATCTGATCCTCAGAGAGGTTAAATGATTTGATCAAGATTGAAAACTTACTGTTAGAGCTTCAGTAAAATTCTGATATATTTATATGCAGTCCAAGATTGTCTACCCCCTCAAATGTACTACCAATGAATGGATTAACATGTATTAACATATTCATTCATGTATTCATGCATCTAAATACCACCATACCTATTTACCTACTCATTTGGTCATCTTTTTATTCATCCATCCATCCACCCATCTATCCATTCATCCAGCTGGAATTACAGAAGAAGGATAAACTGCAAAGGCCATCTCTCCATCCATCACTCCATGCATCCACCCCTCCATCCATACTCCTGTGGTGATTCCACTAGCACTGCATGATCTGGCCTCCCACTTACCTCTCCAACATTGATTTATACAGCATCTCCCAATATACAGATCCACATGTATGTCAATCTGCAGCTTTTCTGTTTTCTGAACTATCTCCCCCCCCCCCATCATCCCTCTATTCATTTCTATCAATGAATTGATATTATTCTTTTTAGAGAGGTTCAGGTCAAATGGAAATTTCACACAAAAAAAAATTGTGGAAAAGATACAAGGGTAATCATGGCAAAATCTACATGTTTTGAGTATTTACTATGCAGCAAAAGCTATTCTAAGTGTTTCACATTTATTATTTTAATTCTTTGCACTCTTAAAAGGTAGATAATATAGAACCACTTTGCTTATAGGGAAATAAAAGTTTTGAGTAGTTGTTTCTTTTTTCTCCTGAAAGTCACAGAGCAAGAAAGTAGAAAGTGGGGACTTGTTTGGCTCTAACACTGATGGTTTTTACCATTACCAGTGCATGTTTAGCATATTTTAAAGAACAAATTATTTTAAGTACCTCTTACTATTACTAATACATTAATTCCTCATGTAATTCAATTTGTGAATTTTTACTGTGAATAAGGCACTATGCTCAGGGATAGGGAATGAAGAGATACCGAAGACAGAGTATCCACTCTCTTGCAGAAATACAGGGGGAAATAGAACAGTAAAACAACTCCTAGTAGAGTGTTTGGGGGATGCCAAGGAGGCATTGCAGACCTAGTAATGTATATGGAAGTCGCAACTCAGCCTACGGTATCAAAATTTTATTTCCCTATAAGCAAAGTGGTTCTATATTATCTACCTTTTAAGAGTGCAAAAAATTAAAATAATAAATGTGAAACACTTAGAATAGCTTTTGCTGCATAGTAAACACTCAAAACGTGTAGATATTGCCATGATTACCCTTGTATCTTTTCCACAATTTTTTGTGTGAAATTTCTCTTTTTTTCTTTCCTTTTTTTCTTCCTTTCTCTCTTTATTTTTTCTCTTTGAACTTTTAAAATTTATTTTAGAAATAAAGGTACTATATTTTAATTTATGTAGATCTACAACCATTTTAATGGGAAAATGTTATGAAATGAATTTAGAATCAGGGCTATAACATGCAGGAGGTTCCCAGTCAGTAGGAGAATCCTGAAATGGAAGCACAGAGATTCTTTTAACAGGGCCAAGCAATAAAAATAAAAGAAAAATATACTAGGAGTTTGGGGCAAAAGGGAGAGGAAAAGAGTCTAGGAAAGTCTTCTTAGAGGAGGCAGGCCAGCAGTGTTCAAAAGGAAGAACAGGATTTTGATAGATTGTGAGGAGAAAGAGAATTGTTCAGAAAAATGCTGTGTTAGGAACAAAGATCCCAGAGATAGAGACTGTGAAATCTCTTGCTGTAAGTGGAAAATACCCAGCTGGGCTAAAGTAGGGGCTATACTGGTAGGAACACTCCGGAGGCATTGAATAATGCCGGTCATGGCCAGACCATGGTGCATTTTGAGTTTGAGGCTAGAGTCTCCTGGTAGAAGATGACCCGAGGATTTTAGGTGGGAGGGTGACTAGACAGCCAATCAGAGTCATCAGTCCAGAACTTGGAATTAAGTCACTGATGCACAGAGAAGCAACAACATTGGCAATTTCTCTTTCCATGAGGTGATAACAGGGGAAAAACAAAATAATTGATAATTCCAATTAACTGGTAATTGCAGACAGTGATCAGTGCAATCAATGAAACAAAATTGGGAAGTGTGACAGGGGCCACATTCACGTGGTGGCTTAGGACCACCTCTCTGAGGAAGACTTTTGAGCCAAAATTTGACAGATGACAGAAGTCCTCAGGACAACAGGAGCATTGCTGGGAGCCATTAGCCAAGTAGGTATGACAATTTCCTTGCCAGCGTACCCCATGTTGCTGACATTTTGCAGTGACATTGAATGTAGTTGACCTTGTCAAGGACCAGGGCGGATTAGGGTGTTCCTGGTTTAACATAATCGTGTTTAGGGCGTTCCCAGTTTAGGTTCCAGGTTTAAGGTTTAAGATTATTCTTGCTGGGAATAGGGCGTATCCTGCTGCCTAAGTTCCCCTTGAGTTCTCACGGGATTCAGACAGTATATTTTGGGAGACAGAAGCCCAGTGGAGGTGAATTTGGGAGAGAACGTGGATTTGGGCAGAGAACGTGGATTTCCCCAGAACGTGTCTGTATACGGCTGGTGTGAGTTCGGGAATAAAGAGTTGCTGTTTGAATCTACAAGCTGTGTGGTGGCTCGTGATTTTGTGCCCAGCCAGACTGCGGCAGAGCATCAAGGGAAGGGTGGGATGCGATTACAGCAGAAGGAGCAACTGCAAAGTCCACTAGAGAGGATCGAGGTCAGTGGGTTCAAGGAAATGAAAGGGATGGTAAACTGGGGGACAGATGGGGTGTGCAATGGTTCAAAGGAGAAGAGAGAAGGAGCACTGAGACACAGCAGAAGAAATGAGACCAGGAGAAGACAATGTCCCTTCTTTACACACTTCTGAAGACCCCCCCAAAGGGAGATAGGATGACCACCAAGTGGGAAGAATTTTTAGTACCTTTTGATTCTAGTCATAAATTCTATAGTAAATTAAGAAGTACTATGTTAGTTTTTACATCATTTCTCTAACTAAAAAAAGTTATTTTCAGTATTTTTATATAATTTGAGATCAGGCCATTCCACTGAGCTCAATAAACCCATCAGAAAGACAATACAAATGCTGGCTTCTGAAACTTGGTTCACCTCCTTCTTGTTGCCCTCCCTCTTGTCTCATTAGACACATGCACATTTTTAACCACCTGCATTGGCAGCTTCTGCCGAATAATCCAACTAGTATTTATCCACAGTCCCTAGAAAAATACTCTTGTTCACTGATCAGGTAAATTTCTTATTTCTTGATACTTGCCCTGGATACCTCCCAAGTTGGCAATCTGAAATTATAGTTTCTGCCAAGGAAGAAATAAAATGGAAGTGGTGCTGTTGCAAGGCATATCCTTGGCATTCGGATTTTGCTTGAGAAAGGCAATTCTTTCCCACATTCCTCTTGCTGGTATCCAGTAAGTTTTCAACCTATTAAATGTAAACTCATTCAGTTTTCTGTGTTTACACTTAATAGGCCCAGCTTACTCCTCAGCACACCTGAGAGCTTGGGCCGTTCACCTTCATTTGTAGATGTCTGTTACTCTAAAGAGTCACTAGGCAGAGAGAGAGGTACTTGTAGTAAGATAGATCTGGAAGTGATCTTAGATGTTGATCTCAACCCATCCTCTAACTTTACAAAAAAAGAAAAATGGAATCCAAAGAAACAAGTGATTGACCCAGTGCTTTACTGTCAGATGGTAACAGAACAAACGCCGAGTGATGAGCTCGGAGTGAGCTCTCCTCTCCAACCAGAATGAGTAAGAGGTGTTTCTCCAACAGTCTGGCCAGGCCAGGGTGCTGCAGGAGAGGGGAGTAGACAGCAGGGTAGCAGCTTGGGCACACTCCCCGAGCAGGGGCTCTATATCAGAGCTCTGGCTAGGAGTACATACATGGAGCAGGGCAGGAGGTAAACTGTAGATATGAAGACTAATTTAATGTGCCTTGAAAAATACATTGTTCCATACATCTGCTCTTCACACTGTTTTCTGCTTATTATTGGATATGCATACTTTCTGTACTGCTCAAGTATATGTAGAAGATGAAACCACAGGGAAATGACTTATTTTTATGTCCAAATTTTATTAATGGAAAGTAGCTTGAAATATTACTTCTAAAAGAAACACAAGGTGTGCTATGAAAAAGATTATTATATCCAACTTTTTTATTTTTAATTTTTTCTTTGTTCTAATCAGTTATACATGACAGCAGAATGCTCTTCAATTCATTGTACAGAAATAGAGCACAATTTTTCACTTCTCTGGTTGTACACAAATTAGGGTCACATCATTTGTCATTCATACATCATACCCACATCTATTGAAACCAAGTCAAAAGCATATCCACTTTGGAAATAATCATCACTATGCTTTTTCTTCCTGTGGTATGTTGTTCATGCATTTCTGTACTGCATATCATTGGTCTCAGGAGGATCCAAGAAAAAAAAAAGCCTCTGGTCATATTTTTTAAATGTCACTTGCATTTTTTCAAAACACGCTTTCTCATTCTTCTCTACCCTAATCACATTATGTTAGCCTTCCTAAGAGGAGCAGGCCAGTTATAAGAGGGCAAATTTCCCTAAGTAGAATTGTTAAATTATTTTAAAGGCTCCATAAGAAATACTCTGTGCAATTCAAAGACTTAAAAGCTTCAGGGAAAAAAATACAGTAATATAACTTTTTAGTTCAGTGCCTAGTACACAGTAGGTATTCAATATTATTTTAGAATCATTTGAATGGATTGAAGCTACAATCACTTAATCTTGCTCAAAATGTAGTTTTGAGCAAGGGTAATGATATCAGTATCATTCCACCATCTTTCCTCATTCTCCCATTCCTCCTGCTCGCCCCTCACATTTACCCAATTCAAAGTTTTTCCCCTCCCCTCTATTATGGGTTAGCATCCACTTATCAGAGAAAATATTGGTTTTGGGGGATTGGCTTACTTAGCTCAGCATGATATTCTCCAACTTCATCCATTTGCTTTCAAATGTCATAATTTTATTCTTTTTAAATGCTGAGTAATAGTCTATTGTGTATGTATATACCATTTGACCCAGCTATCCCACTCCTTGGTATGTGCCCAAAGGACTTAAAAACAGTAACACAACCACATCAATGTTTATAGAAGCACAATTCACAATTGCCAAACTGTGGAACCAATCTTTATGCCTTTCTATAGATGAATGGATAAAGAAACTGTGGTATATATACACAAGGAATATTGCTCAACTTAATTTTTTAAGGTAAAGAATGAGCATTCACAATAATTTCTAATTTAAAAATGATATCTTTGAGCTACTCCCCTCCTGGACTCCAAAGGGTATAAATTCCTTCTCTTAAGGGATTTCCAAGGGTTTGAAGATAGAGGAGCATTCAGAAGGGGCATGTTGAATAAAAAATAATTTTAAAATCCTCACAGCATCTGGTGTGAAATATTGTGACCAAACAAATGATATTATATATCCCATTTCATAGTGAATCACTTTGATTCCATAATTGCAAAACTCTATAAATTCACAAACCCATTAAAATTTTAAACTGATAGCTGAAAACTATCTTTTTGTATTTGCTATAAAATTTCCACTGAAGACATGTCAACTCTGACATAGCCTAGAGGAAGACCTTCCAACCACAAGACTGATGGTAAATCTGTGAACCTACCTCAACCCTCTGACCAGGAAAAATCACTCCTGGGAGGACAGAAGTCCTTGAGGAGTCAGGGCAAGGAGAAACAGGACTCTTTTCCATTATGAATTTTCTTCTTTCTTTTTATAAAGACACATTTATTCCTGCATAGAGTGAGTAACTGCATTTTGAGCAAGATTAAGTGATTGTAGCTTCAATCCATTCAAATGATTCTAAAATAATATTGAATACCTACTGTGTACTAGGCACTGAACTAAAAAGTTATATTACCGTATTTTTTTCCCTGAAGCTTTTAAGTCTTTGAATTGCAGAGTATTTCTTATGGAGTCTTTAAAATCATTTAACAATTCTACTTAGGGAAATTTGCCCTCTTATAACTGGCCTGCTCCTCTTAGGAAGGCTAACATAATGTGATTAGGGTAGAGAAGAATGAGAAAGCGTGTCTTGAAAAAATGCAAGTGACATTTAAAAAATATGACCAGAGGCTTTTTTTTCTTGGATCCTCCTGAGACCAATGGTATGCAGTACAGAAATGCATGAACAACACACCACAGGAAGAAAAAGCATAGTGATGATTATTTCCAAAGTGGATATGCTTTTGACTTGGTTGCAATAGATGTGGATCTCACGTGTTTTCCTGAATGTAAAGCTGTTTAAAAGAAGAAAATGGAAGCCAGAACGAAGCTGGTATGAAGCTCCTCACCTCCTTGAGGAGTGGTTCATGGTAGGTGGACGCCATGAGAATAAGGGGCCGCCTGTGTAGGTATGAGTGAGCAAGCCCAGGCCTGGGTCACACCAACGGAAGGATCTTCCATTGACCATTGGGAGATCAACAGTGAAGTTCCTATGATTGCTTCAAGGGCCGAATCCCGGTGACTCTGAGACAGCAAGAAGATGATCCTGTTACCTGCCCCCACACCCAGAGTTAGTAGACTTTCTTATTACCATCGTAGGGAATAAGAAAATTATTACCAAGAATAGAGATATCAGAAAAGATATAAAAGATTAAGTAATTTTACTCACTTTTTTTTGGTAAATGGATTGGGTCAAATAGCCTCATCTTTATAAAACACCCATGAGACTTATTCAATAATATGACAGCCTATTCTAAGGCACAATTTAATAAATTCTATCTATGAATGAGGGTCTAACTCTGTAATCCTAGAGCCAATCTAATTCATCAAAAGATCAAGCTAATTATGCAAAATGTTACAGAAAAAAAAAACACCTGCAACACNTATATATATATTATTTTTTGTGGTACTGGGGATTGAACCCAGGGCCTTGTGCATGTGAGGCAAGCACTCTACCAAATGAGCTATATCCCCAGCCCCTGTTCATTACTTAATATTTTTTTAACATCTGTTGAGCATCTACTATGTACTTGGATATTATTCTTAGTACTGGAGTTATTAAAATAAATAATCAGACCTAGTTCCTACTCTAAAGGACCTAGAAACTTATGCATGATAAAAACATATGAAAAATAAATTGTATATTAGTACAAGAAATATTAAAATTAATGAATAAGAGGGTATGCAGGGGCACTGCAATGGTCTGAAGTATGTACCCCACCCCCAAATTCATGTGCTGCAATCTTCGCCTCTGAGGTGATGGTATCAGGAGTTTGGGCTTTGGGGAGCAGTTTAAGTCATAAGGGCAGCCTCAAAAATGAGATTAGTGCCTTTATAAAGGAGGAGCCAGACAGATGCCTCATCTCTCCCACCATAAGGGTGAAGGTAGAAGGTACCATCTGTGAACCAGAGAGTAAGCCCTCACCAGACACTGATCTGCTAATGCCTTGATCTTGGTCTTTCCAGCCTCCAGAACTGTGAGAAACACAATTTCTATTGTTTAGAAGCCACCCAGTCAATGATATTATTTCATAGTGGCCCACATGAACAAAAATAGACACATGACTCTAAATAAGGGGAAGTAATCAGTGTTAAGATGTCTTAACACAAAGGATAACTGCAGACCTGAGACATAAGATGTAACTTATTCTCCAGGAATTATTGGAGAATAAATTATTTATTTATTTATTTACTTACTTACTTATATTTATATTTATTTCCAGGGGAAAAAAAGATATATATCTTTTTTTTTCCCCAGATCTCCTGCATCTTCCCTCCACTTCCTACCTATGGCTGTGACGTTCCTTCCTGCAGCACTACCCCTTTGCCTGGACCATCTCATTGACTTCTAAAAGCCCACCCAGTCTCCATTCTCCAGCTTCGTCCTCTCCATCTCATCATTATGCACCTGGTTTGAATACAGTTTGAATGTCCCTAAGGTTCACCTGTTCAACTTTAACCCACACGGTGAGGTATTAAGAAGGTGAAAATAGTTTTACTCTAGTTTTGGGAGAAGGGTAGCTTCTTTGGGGAGGTGATTAGGATTAGACAAAGCCATCAAGATGGAGCCCTTTACATCTTTACATCAAGATGAATACACACACACACACACACACACACACACACACAGAAATAGGTTGATGTGGAAGCAGAGACTTTATTCCCCAGACCAGCAAATAATTTGACCTAAACAGAAAATGGTGAATTTATAGAGGAAAGTAACAAAAAATAATAACAGTAATAAAGTTGGACAAGTGCCAAGGGCCTAAATAATGGAAAGCTTTGTTTGTAACACTCGAGCACTTTCCTATGGCTGACGGGAAGCCATGATGCCTTGGAGGCAGATGAGTGACACAAAATAATTTACCTTATTTTGTAAAAGTCACCTTGACAGCTGCTCAAATAATGAGATGGAGAGGATGAAACTGGAGAACGGAGCCTGGGTGGGCTTTTAGAAGTCAATGAGATGGTCCAGGGAAAGGGGTAGTGCCGGTAGGAAGGAAAGTAACAGCCATAGGGAGGAAGTGGAGCGGAAGATGCAGGAGATCTGAAGGAGATGGAATCAACCAGTCTTGTTCTTTAATTGACCTGTGTAATAAGAGGAGAAAGCACAAAGGGAGATGAAGAAGAAATAATATAAATATTGTAAACTTTTTAGGTACTATATTAGTCAGTTTTATGTTACTATAATAAAATACCTGAAGGAAGCAAACTTAATACAAAAAAAGAGGTCTATTTTGGCTTGTAGTTCTAGTCCAAAGTCAAAGGGAAGCATCTGGAGATGGCTTCTTGCTGGCAGAGTCCCAAAGATGCACAAGGTATCACATGGCAAAAGACAGGGAGAATATATATGGATATATCTTATGGCTCTCTCCCTTTTCTTTCTTTCCTTCTTTCTTTCTTTCTTTTTTCTTTTTCTTTCTTTTTTTTTTTTTTTGATACCAGGGATTGAATCCAGAGGTGCTTAACCAGTGAGCCTCATTCCCAACCCTTTATTTAGAGGCAGGGGCTCCTTGAGTTGCATGGGGTCTTGCTAAGTTGCTAAGGCTGGCTTTGAACTCGTAATTCTCCTACTGTAGCCTTCTGCGCCACTGTGATTACAGGTGTGTGGCACCTCACCCAGCTCTCCCTTTTCTTATAGGGCCACTAGGACTTAGTCATGGGGACTCCATCTTGATGGCTTTGTCTAATCCTAATCACCTCCCGAAAGCTACCCTTCCCCCAAAACTATAGTAAAAATATTTTCACCTTCTTAAAACTTCACAGTGGGGGTTAAAGTTCAACACATGAACCTTAGGGACATTCAAACTATATTCGGACTATAGGGCAAAGTGATGCTTCAAAAAAAAGAATAAAGTTCTACATGGATTATTAGGAAATAATAAGTAAGGTGAAATATTAATTTAACAAAAGTTTATATTTGAAAAATACTGAAAAACACATAGAAAAAGAACAATTTTAAAAGAGAAGACATGTAAATTGCTTTAAAAAAACAAAAATAATTAATCAAAGAAAAATATGATTCTTTAAAAACAGTAATAATTGTTGACATTTACATAAGTCTTACTATTTCTCAGCACTGTTCTGAGCATCATATATTCATCTTTTAATGGCCCTACAAAATACCTATAAAATAATACATATATGTACATATATGCATATGTGTGTATGTATATATTTTTATTTTTTGTGTTTGTAGTGCTTGGGATAGAATCAGATCCTCAGACATGCAAGGAAAATGGTTTACCACTGAAGACCTCATATACCTATTTTTAAAATGAGGATATCAAGGCACACATAGTTTTTGTCAGTTGTTCAAGATCATAAAATGATTAAAAAACAGAAATATTTTGGCAACTGTGATCGGGAAAGTTAAAAATATAGAAACTATAAATAAAGAAATCAGAAAATGGAGCAACAGCAACAGAGGATTTTTCTGCTTAATAAAGGATTAAGAATTAACAAGAAAAGTACATGTTCAACTTAACACCAATGTATCTGGGTATTAAACTAAATTGAAAAGTTGTAAATGCCGAGAAACCAAAGCAGAGCAATAACAATAGAGGAAATGAAAACACTAAACAATAGAGGAAATGAAAACACTAATCAAAGACTCACCGGTACTCGCCACGATGACCTTGTTGATGACAGAAGATGCTGCAGGCTGTTCCTAGCACATCTCTATGGGATTCACTGCTCTCCTCTTTACAGATTGTTTCAGAAGCGGGTCAGGCACTCAACTCATATCCCAAGGTAGGTAGGTGTAGGTGGGCACACCTGATAACAAACTCACGCAGGATGAGAAAGAGAGAAAAGGGCAATCATGGTTTGTCTGTGAATTTATTGTTGAGTTTTTATTGAGTGTTTCCATTTCTCTGTGAAGCAAACATCTCATCGAAAGCTAAACAAATTTTAGATGAGATTAAAGCATTTTATGGAAAAAGGGGAAATGGATGTATTGCTGAGCAGTGCTTGGGTCCAGTTGGATGCATAGACACCATGAATTTATAATTGTTCTGATGTGAGCAATGGCTTGCTTTTCCCCACAGGCTTTCAGCCTTCTTCCTAGTATCAGCTAAATGATTCTGAGCCTTAGGATTCATACACACTTACAAGGTTTCAAGACCAGATTCCCAAGAAAGAAATTTAAAATTTTCTTTTTTCATTGGAGGATTGCAGAGAGGGACTATAAAATGCTTTAGAGTTAGAGAAAGAGGTAAGATGGAAGCAAACCAGTATAAAGAGGAAGATAGAGAAGTTGCAGGGTCCAGAGGCTTCAGGAAAGTGAAGGAACGCAGTAGGTTGGGGATAAGAATTAAAACTACTAGATGGAACATTTCAGAAGTGGAACCCTGCTAGGTGAGGTCAAGGTCCAATCTGTGATGATGGAAAAGGACAACTGAAAGTGGATGAAGGTGAAGTTCACTTGGATGGGGAACAGAGTAAACAGGAGGCTGTTGTTGGATGGGGCATTCACCTGGAAACATGATACAGGGTGATGTGACCACAGAGGGGATGCTCGCTAGAGGCAGCAACCATTAAGGGAAAGAGTGTGGATGAAGAACCTGGGTTCTGGAGTCAGGCAGATGAGAGTTCAAATTCCTGATCTCACCAAGCAAAGACACCTACCAGATCTGTTTTCATGCCTCAAAATCACAGTCTGAAAAGAAAGTCAGTAGTATTTCAGTGGCTGCAAGGTGGCTCAAGTAATCACAAGATGATTACTTCAGAGCCAGCAGAAAGTTGGTGTGAATTCCATGGAAAGGATTCTTGTTGAAACCAAGACCCAACAGTTGTCAGTTTCCTCATCTGTGGCATTGTATTGTTATCCAGCCTGAGTCTCTGTATTCCCGCCTCTGCGTTCTGTGTCTCTGTTACACATCCCTTCACAGCTGCTGCAATGACAGATGAATATGAGAACATATTGTATAATAGATAACAAAGAATTTCAAAATGATTTCCCTTCAGATGCCATTTATCTTAATTTTGTAAAAATTATGCAGGGCATGTACAATTTGGGATGGGATATTTTGGTGCCTTTAAGTCAACATGGATAACTTAGCTATGAGAATTGATCTTAAAAAGATAAAACAAGGGTAAGCATCTTCAAGTCTGCAAAGCCTATATTATAATTATCAAGTGCTATTTTTGCCTAAATTTGATCTGTTCCTATTTAGATCAACTTTTTGAAGAAACATAAAGTACAGAAAAGTCTCAAAGGCCCTTATTCTGGAATATCTTTTTCATCTAATTTGTAAATATTTTATGTGGTAGATCTGACTATAATCACCCCTGAGGCCTAAGGATAATATAAAAAGATTTCAGTTGGAAGAGCTTATATAAACACCCCCCTACAATAAGACAACTAAGTAAATATGTTAATTACTTATCAAAATGATATAAAGTATCAGATTAAGCAGTTATGTAACTTGAAAACCCTAAAAGACTACTATTTATCAACTGTACATTTTTCTGCTCATTAGTCTTTTATGAAAGATGCAACCAAGGAATGCTCACAAGCAGATAGCAAAGGTCACAAGCACCATGTGGATGGAATTCAGAGCACCAAGTGTTGACAGCAGTGGAGTTTAGACAGGAAGCATGATGACATCTCCTACTTATGCTTTTGGAAGTTTGATTATATATGCTCTATAAGGAAATTTGAAACTTTGCTCTCTCTTTCCAGGTTGCCCTGACTAGTGAACTTGGTTTGCCCTGTCATTGTTACAAAATAACATAGGGTCATCATTAATCACTGCTTCTACGTCACAGTATGACCTTTATGGTCTTACAGATCTCCATTAGAAGATGAGCTGTAGAAGTTGGCATTTGGATAATTTTTATAACATCTTAAATTTCTCACCGCAGGCTCAGGAAGTCAGTCTTCAGGTTAAATATGAGTCCTTTATTAGAGATAACACCATTTGCCGACTGTAGGAAAGTGTCTCACCTTTAAAGAAACTAATTTCTTCATTATTGATTTGTGTGTACAATGCATAAGCAAAGCCCTACATCACTTACTAGAATTCATTTTTCTCTGAGTATTCCATAATCAGTACCTAGAAGCATCTCTAGGGTCTGGAAGTTCTGGAAGTTAAAGGTCTGAAGAGATAAGGACCCAATCATAAATATTTATGGAAAAATTGAGAAGAACACTTTTGAGCACCACTATATTCCATATTTTTCATAATGCATTCATGCCATTTGGTAAATTAAATTAGGAGTATCTCTGATGCCGAGGAATCTTTTCCCATTTATTTTATTCACCAACTTCTTTTGCTGACTTGTAGTGAAAAAGCATCCAATATGCTCTGTTACATGTGGTATACAATGAGGAATTGAGGAATCCCTGTCATATGTAATTTGAATGTCTACCTTTTGATATATAAATTCTATGCAAACACTAACACAGTAGATTCTGCACAATACAGAGGCACTGTTAATTTTCAAAAAATTATAAGGTTCTTCAACATTCCAAAATTCATAATCAAGTTTAAAAAGAAAAATATTTTCCCCAAAGTCATGCAAACAAGGTCTATTTGTCTTTATAAAAAGATAACTGGAAAGAGAATATCAATGGTGTGAGTATAAATTGAACTGAGACACACCCTCTGTATATTGGGTCTTCTATGGACATGAACCTCATATGAGTTCCTTGATAAAAGCTACTTCTTTGGGCTTATGTTTTAAGAAGATGATCTCCAGTTGTCTTGCAGAGAATGCATTAGGAGCTGGGCATGGAGTGAAGGTGAGAAAACCTGGACTTGTACTTGACTGGTAAATGTTGATGAAGGCTTAGATTAGAATGCTGGTGAAGTTGCAGAAAATTGTTAGAATTAAGAAATATCAAAGGGAGAATTAGTAGAATTGCGTATGTAATAGAACTTGGAAATAAGAGAAAGGGAGGTAATTAGAGTTGGGGTTTGAGGAACTTGGAAGATGATCCTGGGTTTTACCATCAGTGGGACAACTGGGAACTAGGTAGGGTTGTGGAGACAAGTCATGAACTTGAGAAGCCTACATGAGGCCTATAATACAAGTAGTTCACCTTAAGGACATGGGTCTCAGAGGAGAGGTCTGAGAGGAAGGCACACTCTGGGGAATGGCCAGCATACAGGGAGGATTCTGAACCTAGGATAGGAAGTTCTAACAAAGTTCCAAGTTCAAAAATGAGAAAGAAACAAGGAATGAACCACTAGAACTTCAGCATGTAGATACTAGGGGCGGGAAAGGAAGGAGCAAGAGAGACATTGAAACAGAGGTTTGTGGGTTAGAAAGAAAACTAGGACTGGAGTGAAAAGGGGAGTGAGGAGCAGCCACATTGAAGGAGGTACTCAGAGGGGACAGAGTGGCTGACATAGGTCTATAATTGGTAAATATTGCAAGTAAAAGTTGGCATCACATATTTCCATGGATGCAAACTTGTACTGGCCTTGCCCTCCTCCATGAACAAATGACATTAGGGTTCGTTTTTGTAGGGTAAATATCTTGGACACAAGGACAATTGAAATTAATTTACTAACAGTTTTTATGAATCTAAACTGTTTTTCAATATGTTAGTGCTTCTAACGTGTTTGGTACTTTGATATATTAAAATCACTTATAGATATTTTGAAGAATAGAATATTCTAATTTTGTGGGCACTGCTAAAATTATTGGGGGTTTGGGAATTCTTGGGTCTTGTTATGTTGCCCAAGCTGCTTTTGAACTCTGGATTCTCCTATCTCAGCCTCTCATGTAGCGGGTTATAAGCATGTGCTGCTCAGCCCAGCTATTTCTTTTGTTAACAAACCGTATCTTCAACTTCAACTTCAACCAAGATGGAGCATTGCATTTTCTCTCAGATCATCCCTCTAATAACCGAATATAATATAACAAACAAACAAAGGAAAACTCTGACAGATGGAAAGCCAAGGGCCCTCAGGACTTGAGGGAAAACACAGAGGTGAGTACCATGGATTACCTTTCCATTTCCACCTATCCAGGGCAGGGGACTGCAGAACCTACAACTGAAAATGCCAATAGGCACAGGAAGGAAGGAGGGAAGGAAGGAAGGAAGGAAGGAAGGAAGGAAGGAAGGAAGGAAGGAAGGAAGGAAGGAAGGAAGGAGAAGGAAAAAAGAAAGAAAGAAAGAAAGAGAAAGAAAGGAAGAAGGAAGGAAGGAAAGAAAGAAAGAAAGACTCTAAGATAAACCTGCCACTCCCCCATCCCCCATTCAAAAGACTGGGAAAAGGGATCCAAACAACAGGGAATCTTTTTGGCAATTTCTGCTTTACTGCAGCCAAAACCCTCCTGAACAAACTTCCCCTCCCCTACAGTGAACAGGACTGAAGTGGAACCTGATTCCTCCACACTCTGCCTTTCAAAACAGGATGTTGATGGGGCTGAGCAAGGAGCTGATCTCTCTACCCTGGCTTGCAAAAACAGGCAGGGCACTGGACTGCCCAGCCAGGATCCTGTCAGCAGTGTGCAGTGGTGAGCTGAGCCTCAGCACTTCCCTGCAGCAAGGAGACTGAATAAGGCCAAGCGCCATTAATTAATCTTCACTCCTTACCTCCTGGTGGGAGCTGAGCTTCTGCCCCAACCTTGCAACAACAAACAGTGTGAGAAATGCTAGCATCCCCCTTTTTTCTGACAACAGGACCCAGCGGGGAGCTCCTTTTGGAGCAAAGAAGGTGGTGCTGGTTGGCTTCCTGCTTTCACCAGGTCGAAGGAGGGAACTGGATTTCATTCTCACCCATCTGCAACAAGGCAGTGGGAGTAGGTTCTCCACTGATGCTGGCTAGCGATGGCAGTGCACAGTGCTCAGCTGAACATACTGACTCCTGACCCTCACCCTACACTCAACAGGGAGAATGCCTGCTAAATAAAATAGCGTCTGGACTCTCACTATGCAATATCCAATATCTAAAATGTTCAGAGCACTTATGTGACGGAATAGTTTCTAGAATATACAAAGAACTCTCCAAAATGTAACCGAAAGCTCGGTCCTTGTGTTACCACTGTCAACCGGTGACGAGTCCTTGCTTCCCCAATGTTGAAGAATAACACCAAAGAAGCACGCCGAGGCCAGGTCAGAGTGGAAATTAGAAGTTTATTAAAGGACAGCAGAAAAGACTTCTCCCGAAGAAGGGGACCCAAGAGGTGGAATCCGTGGAAGGGATGTTGTCTCCCCTTTTTATAGTTCTTTCAGTAGTGGAATGTAGGTGGGAAGGCCCGAGGGGTGGGACACAGGTGGGCCAAAGAAGTAATCTGGGCAGGAAGGACTTCTGAGTCAGCACCTTTTTGCTGGGGGCTGTTCATTAACATTTCTTTGAGGTGCACTTTGGCCTAGGGCCTTTTCGGGACTTCATTAACGTTCCTTGAGTTGTCCTGTGTTTTCCCTGAGTCATTCTCCGCACGGTCTCCATTTTAGATTTCACTCGATATTAGACCCGATTTACCTAACTACACTGACTACCTAACTTTAAATCTGGCTTCACTTGTCCTCAATGCCAATTCATGCCAATTTAATAATGAGGGCTTGGTTTTGAAAAAAAGGAAAAAGAAGTTTTATTGCTTTGCTAGTACAGGAGAAACAGACTCCTTGTCCCAGAAGCTGTGATTCTGCCTATCAGGGAGAGCTGAGGGCTTTTTTTTTTTTTTTTTTTTTTTTTTTTT
>NW_026000020.1:2839109-2853264 GCF_001458135.2 Marmota marmota marmota
TTTTTTTTTTTTTTTTTTTTTTTTTTTTTTTTTGTGGTGCAGGGGATTGAACCCAGGACCTTGCACACACAAGGTAAACACTCCACTATATCTCCAGCCACAAACTGAAGGCTTTTAAAGAAGCTATTCAAAGGCTACATTCCAGGTGTGCTTTGACAGGGGGTCCCAGGGCACCCTGGTGGTGTGTTAGGATTCACTTGTTATTTTGGAAGAAATTCACTTCCTATATCCTCTGGAAGACATCCCCTTCCTGTGGAGAACTGATAACTCAAGATAATCTTGTTTTTGCCCTCAGGGGAAGAGGGAGAAGAGGAAAAGAAAAATATGTTCCTTTAAAAAATAAGCCTCAGAGCTATATTTTAACAGTGGGCCACTGTTAAAAAACTCAACAATCAAAAATTACCAATACCTTTGAAATTTTCTCAACCTACAGAGATCTGAAAAATTATAATATGAATGAATTAAGATAACCAGTTGATATTAATACCAGATGAACCATATTTTGGAATTATGATAAGATTTCTTATGTGTGCACTTTAATTATACACAATAATGGGTTTCATTGCAGCATATTTGCATGTGCATGTAACATATTTTGACCTTATCTATGTCCTTACTGTCATTTATGTCTTCTGGGCATGATCTCCTTCTTCTTCTCTAATAATCTCCCTTCTATTTTCATGTTGTCTTTTACCTATTAGATTTCACATATGTGGAAAAACATGTGATCTTGTCTCTCTGAGGTTTTTTTTCCCCACTAATATGATCATACCCAGTTCTGTCCATTTTCCTCCAAATGACATGATTTCATTCTTAATGGATGAATAATACTTCATTGAGTACATAGATCTCCCATTTTCTTTATGAATGAATCCATTGACTGGCACCTGGGCTGATTCTGTAACTTGGCTATTGTGAATTGTGCCATAACAAACCTGGGCATGCAGGTGTCTCTGTAGTGTACTGACTTTGATGCCTTTGGTTACATAACAAGTTGTGGTTTATCTAGATCATTCATGGTCCTACCTTTAGTTCCTTTGAGGAACCTCCATACTGATTTCCATAGTGTCCATACTAATTAACATTTCCACCAACCCTGTATATGGGTTCCTTTGTTCCCTGTATCTTTGCTGGTGTTCATTGTTTTTGTTTGTTTGTTTTTGCTTTGTTTTTTGTATGCTTGATGGTAGCCATTTTGACTGAGGCGAATCAGCCTCTCAATGGAGTTTTGATTTTTGTTTTCCTGGTGGCTCAAGAAGTTCACCATGTATTTTATAATTATTGGCCATTTTTACTTTTTTGAGAGTATCTGCTCAATTCATTTTCCCATTTAACGATTGAGTTATTTGGTTTTTTTTGATATTACGTTTTTTGAACTCTTTGTGTATTCTGGATATTGATCCTTTGTCAGAAGAGCAACTGGCAAAGATTTTCTCCCATTCTATAAGCTCTTTCTTTACTCTGTTGTTCCCTTTGCTGTAAGAAGCTTTTTAATTTATGATATTTATGACAAAGATTTTTAAAGCTGCCATAATATACAGGTTTCATTAAGAATTAAAGCTTTGCTAGCTGTGTGGTGGTGCACACCAATAATCCTGGTAACTCGGGAGGCTAAGGCAGGAGGATCATGAGTTCAAAGCCAGCCTCAGCAGATTAGTGAAGCACTTAGTAACTGAGTGAGACCCTGTCTCTAAATAAAATATAAAAAGGGCTGGGATGTGGCTCAATGGTTAAGCACCACTGGGTTCAATCCCTGGTACCAAGAAAACAAACAAACAAAAGAAAAATTAAAGTTTTGTATACTATTGAAGAACTCCCCCCAACAACAATAACAGAATCTTCTCCAGTGCCCATGGAACAGCTCACATAACAAGTCTTCATAAATTTCAGTAGATTAAAACCATGCAAAATACCTCTCCAACAATAATGGAATAAAGCTGGAAATAATGACAGAAGGAAAATAGTCAAATTCACATGTTAAATGACAAAATGTTGATCACAATAAATCACAGGAGAAATTATAAAGTAATTTGAGATTAGTAGAAATGAAAAGACAATGTACCAAAACTTATAGGATGTATCCTATATGTAAAAGCAGTGCTCAGAGGGCAATCTGTAAATGTAGACACCTACATTAAAAAGACACAGGACTGGGGATATAGCTCAGTGGTAGAGCACTTGCCTATCATGTGCCAGACCCCAGGTCATAGCACTTAACTAAAATACATAAATAAATGAATGAATAAAATAAATAAATACAACTGAGTTTAAGAAATAGAAAGAATTATACTAATATTGTGAGCTACTGTCTGATAACAAATTGGACAACCTCCATGAAATGGATAAATGGCAAGAAACACAACTACTAATTGTGAAGAAACAAAAAATCAGAGATCTGTAAATAGTAAGACTGAACCACTAATCAAAACCTCCCAACAAAGAAAAATTTCAAAAGTAGATGGCTTCACTGATGAATTCTACCAAGAACTTGAAGAATTAATAACAGTCCTCCTGAAACTCTTCCATAGAAGTGAAGATGGGGGAACACTTCCAAACTCATTTTATGAAGTTGGCATTAATGATACACTACAAGAAAACTAGAGAACAATGTCTCTGATGAATGTTTTAGCAAATATCCTCAATAAAATACTTACAAATAGAATTCAATAATATATTTAAAAAGTACACCATGAACAAGTGCAATCCTGGAATCCAAGGATATTTTAACATGTGATAATCAATCAACATAATACACCACAGTAATAGAATTAAAGGGGAAAAGAACACATAATCATTTCAAAGATGATGATAGAAAAAGCATTAAATAGAGTTCAAAACCCTTTCATGGCTGGGCATGGTGGCACATACTGGTAATCCAAGTGGCTCAGGAGGCAGAGGCAGGAAGATCTAAAGTTCAAAGCCAGCCTCAGCAATGGTGAGGCGCTGAGCAATTCACTGAGACCCTGTCTCTAAATAAAATACAAAATAGGGCTGGGGATGTGGCTCAGTGGTTGGGTGCCCCTGGCTTCAATCCTCTTCTCCCCCGCCCCCCAATAAAAAACCCTTACAAAATAAAAACACTCAATAAAGTTAGAAGTGAAGAAATAAATATAATAAAAATGTGGAAAATCCACAGCTAACATTATACTAAATGATGGATGCCAAAAACAACCCCTAAATTCAGGAACAAAATAAGATTTCATACATAGTTCTAAAAGTCTGACTCAGAGAAATTAGAGAAGAAAAATAAATAAAAGCCATCCAAATTGCAAAGAAAGTAAAATTATCTCTATTCATAGATGACATTACCTTATATATGGGAAAATATAATAATCCCACACATTAGTAGACACACACATGCACACACACACATTCCTGCAATAGAACAAATAAACAAATTCAACAGAGTTGTAGGATAGAATATCAACATACAAAAAATAGTTGTGTTAGCTATATAACTAACAATAAATAATCACAGAATATAAAGAAAAATTTCTCTCAGAAAAATATCCAAAAGAATGAAATAGGAATAAACTTAACTAAGGAAATGAAAAACTTCACATAGGAAAGAATAAAATATTCTTGACATAACTTAAAGATGACTCAAAAAAATGGAAAGCCATTATGTTTATAGATTAGAAAATTTAATATTATGAAGATATCAATATCATCTACAGCAATATATAAATTTAATGTAATCCCTATCAAAACTTCAACAGCATTTTTGCAGAAAGAAAAATCTGTCCTAAAATCTGTATGGACTATCAAAGGACTTTAAGTAGCAAAAACAATCCTGAAATTAAAAACAAAGTAAAATTAGAAGTTATATACTTTCTGATTTCAAAACATATTATAGAATTTGATGATATTTTATCCTACAAAGTTTTGGCAGTCAATTGTGATATTGGCATAAAAACAGGCATATATGTTAATGGAATAGAATAGAGGGTCCCAGAAATAAAAACTCATATTTTAGGGTCAAAGATTTTTGACAAGGGTGCAAAGATCACTCAACAGGAAAAAAACAAAACAAAATAAAACCCTGTGTCTTCAACAAATGGTACATAAAATCTGTACATTTACATCTAGGAGAATAAAGTTGAACTCTCACACCATGTATACAAATTAAAATGCATCAAAGAGCTATATCAAATGTTAAGATGTAAAACTGTAACTCACAAAAGAAAATAGAGTTAAAAGTTTCATAACATTGAATTCAGCCATGATTTCTTGGGTAAGACACCAAAAGGACCTGAGATAAAAGTAGACAAATTATACTACATAGAACTCCAGTCTTTAGTGTTGCAAAATAATAATAATAATAATAATAATAATAATAATAATGGTACAACTTCTGCAATGAGAGAAAATATTTGCAGGCCATGTATTTGACAAGGGGTTAATATCCAGAATAGATAAACTGCCCTACAACTCAACAACAAAATTTTCCAAATAACCTGATTAAAAAGCAGGCAACAGGTTTGAATAGACATTTCTCCAAAGAGGATATACAAAGCATATGAAAAGATGCCCAATATCAGTGATCATAAAGGAAATGCAGATAGAAATCAAAGTGAGATACAACTTCCCATTCTGTAGGTTGGGGGGAAAAAGCAACAATAGCAAAACAGAAAATTAAAAAAAAAATGCTTATTCAAATGTGAAAAAATAAGAACACTCATGCACTATTGGAATATAAAATGGTGCATCCATTATGGAAAGATAAGATGGAGATCCCTCAAAAAATTAAATGTAAAATTACCATATAATCCACCAAGTCTATTTCTGGGTACATATACAAAATAATTTAAAATAAGTTCTAGCAGAGACATTTGCACACTAATGTCTATACCAGCATTATTTATGATAGAGGTGGAAGCACTCAAGTATCCATAAAAGGAAAAATAGATAAACAAAGTGTGGTATAAGCACAGAATATACTACAATGGAATAGTGTTCACACTTAGGGAAAAATTCTGACAAATGCTACAACTTGAAAAATTATTGACATAATTACATGAAGTGAAATAAGCCAGTTACAAAAACACAAATACTGTATAATTTGAGGTATCTAGAATGAGATTCATAGAAACAAAAAGTAGGATGGTGGTTGCAGAAGTTAAGGAAAAGATAAATTGGAGAGTTGTTTATGGTTAGAGTTTCAATTTTGCAAGATGAAAAAGTTCTGGAGATTGGTTGCACAACAATATGAATTCACTTAAAACTACTGAGCTGAATAATTAGAAATGTTTCAGATGATAAATTTTGTTTTTCATAGCAATTAAAAATAAAAATAAAGTGCTTAGAAAAAAAAAAGATATCTCAAATTATAAACAAGCTTTATGCCTAGAGGAAACAGAACATAGTAAATGGTAAATTTCATGTTTTGTGTTTTTACCACAATAATAAAACGAATCAAATGTGAATTTTAGGACTGAAAAATATAGTTTGAAAATAATAAAGATAAAAATAAAAGCTCCTGGTCTGGGCTCACCAGGACAGCAAATATGAGGAGGACGAAGTCAGTAATTTACAGACAAATCAATAGGATTCACCCAATCTGAAAAACAAGAAGAAATAGAGTGGAAAAAGTGAATGGTTCAGGAAGCATGGAGGTAATAACAACAAAGCTAATATTCCTATCATGGAGGTGCAGGAGAAGAGAGTCTGTGAGCTCAGGCTCCACACTAGGCCGCAGTCTTTGTAAATTAACTTCTTTTTATGTTGCCTTTCTGTTTTATTTATTTATTTATTTATTTATTTATTTATTTATTTATTTGGTCCTGAGGATTGAACTCAGGGATACTCAACCACCGAGCCACATCCCCAGCCCTCTTTTGTATTTTATTTAGAGACAGGGTCTCACTGAGTTGCTTAGCACCTCACTTTTGCTGAGGCTGGCTTTGAACTCACCATCCTCCTGCCTTGGCCTCTCTAGTGGTCTGGATGACAGGAGTGCTCCACCATGCCCAGTTGTAAATTAACTTCTATATAGCCTTCCCTGTGATTAGAAGCAAAATTGCAAGGGTCACAGATGGAAAGCCTTCCTTGGCTTTATTCATGGCTGAGAGAGGAGTTTATGTATATATATCTCTTGCATAGGAAGTGACTTTCTTTGAATCTCTAGAGATAACTTTTTGGGCTAAAGGCAACTATCATTCTCTGTACTTAACCTTCAAAGGGGTGTCTGAGAGGAACCCAGGTCTCTTTTGTTCTCTAAGTGGGTCTCTGAGATGGACTCAGGTCTCTTTTGTGTAGGGATTAGGCCAGGCAGCATGGGGTAGGGAACAACATGAAGGAGCCTTTCCTTATGGAGTAAAACAATCTGGCTTCAAGTAATTCATGGCTCATGAGAGGGTTCCTCCTATGTCCAGAAAATTTAGCACATCTCTATGGTCTTCATGGAAACATAGTTAAAGGGGACTCTATTCTTAGAAATAATATGTTATGGTAATGACGGAAAGCAATCCCTAGGGCTTTGTTGAAGAAATTATGATTTCTTCTTATTTTCCACTTAAAAGCTCAGAATTAAAAATATTTTTATGTGACTTTCACAGATCTTATCTCATTAATCTTTATAAAAACACAATAAAAGAAATAAAAATAAAGTAGCACAATAAACTAGCATTATCCTACTTTCAAAGATGAGGACATTGAGGGTTACCATGAAAGGAGGGTGCTGTTAGCCCTTCTGTATGGCTCTCTCAGGAAGGACTGGACCACGTGCTCTCTGCTGGCCTAACAGGGACCTGAGCAGAGCCCTCAATCCCCTTTTCCATCACAGTGGCATGTCCTCTGGAGCATCTCCCTCGGGAGAAGGAAAGAGTGGGTGCCATCATGACTCTGCTTGTCTGGAACACTGTAGGTACCAAGGGAGGTATTTAGGAACCATATCATGTGACTATCACAGGGGGATCTCTTCTCCTGGAAATGAGTCCTGTCAGTGGGTTGCCATTGTATCTTAGTTTAGTTGATGATTACAATGGGGTTTAGAAGACTTATTTAACTTTTCCTAAGCTAGTTGGCAGAGAATGAATAATCAGAACTTCATCTGGGAAGTTTGTTTTTTTTTCCCAGTACTTTGTTCTGCAAGGAGACATGGACTAAAGAAGGCTATTTATTACCATTGACCCATAAGTCACTATATTAACAAGAAATGTTTTAAATACAAAGCAGGATATGCTGGAAAGAACTTTTTTCGATTTTTTTTAAGTTGGTTCCTTATAATTATGCATATAGGAGGATTTCAGTGTTATTTGTACATGCACATGAATAATAATATAATTTGGCCAATATTATTCCCCAGTATTTCCATTTTATTCCCCTCCTTCCTACCACAGGTACCTTTTCTATACTATATTCATCTCCCTTTGATTTTTATGAGATCTCCCCTGCCCCCATCTGTTTCTTTCCTTTATTCTCTCTAGTTTGATGTATTAGAGAAAACATATATCCTTTGACTTTGTTCTCAAGTTCCATTTATTTTCTTGCAAACACATAATTTCATTCTTTTTTATGGATAAATAGAACCCCACTTTGTACATACCATGTTTTCTTTATCCATTCATCCATTGATGGACACTAGGCTGGTTTCATAGTTTGGCTATTATGAATTGTGCTGCTATAAATATATAATATGATGACTTCAATTCTTTAGGATAAATACCAAGGAATGGTATAGCTGGATCATATGGTGGTCCATATGACTGAATATTTTGGAGGAACTTCCATATTGATTTCCATAGTTTTTATACTAATTTACAGTTTCAGGTACAGTGTAAAATTCTTCCTTTTCCCCCACATCCTCTCTATCATTATTGTCTATATTCTTGATGGCTGACATTCTAAATGGAGTGAGAAGAAATTTCAGTGTCCTTCTGATTTGCATTTCCTTAATTGCTAAAGGTGTTGAACATATTTTTATATATTTATTTGTTGGTGATTTTATTTCTTCTTTTGAGACTTATCTGTTTAGTGCATTTGCTTGTTTATTAAATGAGTTATGTTTTCCTTTTTTATTACTCCTTTAATTCTCAAGGATAGCTTTGCTTAATATAGCATTCTTGTTTGACAGTTATTTTCTTTCAGGGCCTATAACATATGATTCCAAGCCCTCTTGGATCTTATGGTTTGTGCTATGAAATTAGAAGTAATTCTGATGTCTTGCCTTTAAATGTGATCTTACATTTTTCTCTTAAGGCTTTTAAAATTCTGTCCTTGTTCTGTATGCTTGGCCTTTTAATTATAATGCATCATGGACAGTTTCTTTTTGATATTGCCTGTTTGGGGTTCTGGACACTTCCTGTATCTGGATGCCTATCCCATTCTCAAGATTTGAAAAATTTTTTTATTTCCAAGAAGATGTTATCCGCACCATTTGCTTTTGTCTCAAAACACTCTCAATTCTAATGATTTTAAATTTTGTTCTCTTATTGTCCCAGAGTTCTTGTATATTCTGGTAATGGTTACTTATTTTCTTTAATACTTTCTGAATGTTCAGGGATGGCCACTTTGACTTCCAGCTCTGAAATTCTATCTGCATTATGGGCTACTGTATTAGAAAGATTTATAGTTGAACATTTAATTTGATTCATTTTATCCTTCTCTTCCAAGATTTGTGTTTGGTTCTTCATTAGTTCTTTATCTTCTTATTATATTGCTCATTTATATTCGGTACTGGTTTCTTTAATTTGTCCAGTGGCTTTCTGTTTTCTCTTGGAATTTACTATTTTTTTTTGAAATCTTTATCTGGTATTTCATTCACTTCAATACTTTAAATTTAGTTGCTGGTGAATCATGAACTTCCAGATTGAGTGGAGGTGGAGGTGACTTGTTACCTTGTTGTTTTGTTGTTGTTTTTTTTTTCATGTTTTTTTGTATTGCTCTGTTGGATTTTTTGCATCTGTTTGAATGGATTTCTCTTCCACTCTTACATTTGGAACTTTTTATGACACATCCTGCTGCTGCCAAATTGTTCTAGAATATCAAATAGTAGCTAAGTATTTTTAGTATATTGCCAAGTGGGTTTTGTAGTATAGTTTTCCCAATAATTTGCTGGAGACTATTAGTGTATTTTGATACAGTATTCATTGTATCAGAGTTTGAGAATTATGCTTTTCTAATTGGTCTCAAAAATGTGGGGTTCTTCTTCTAGATTTAGGAATTGTGTAGTATACAGAAAGGAATGTGGGGTACACCCTCTATGATGGCTTGTCTTCACTTAATAACTCTCTAGTCTAAGGGATATGGAAATGATCTAGATTGAGACCCCTCATTGGTGTGTGTCTACACTCTTTGTGCTAATTCTCTCCTTTTTTTTTGGCTGTAGGGGTGGATGTACATGAGTGAGACCTGAGATCTTCCCACCCCTTGCCGGTCCTACTTGGGGCTTGGTAATAAGTTCAGGATTTGTCTTTTCTATTTTTGTATTAAAGTATTACGGAAGTTTGAACATAGTTTGTGCATGAAGCCAAGTGTGCTCTCTCGGCTGAGTTTAACTTAGTTACAAAGTCTCTACCCTGTGAACGTGCAGGGTCCCAGGAGATTCCCAGCACCTCAGAAAAAAGGAGAAAACAAACAACAACAACAACAACAGAAGCAAACAATATACAGCATTTAAATAAATACCCAGTGCTTAATGTGACATGTACAATGCTAATTACCACAAAAACAGAAATGGTGGGGTCAGCAATTGCCAGAAACAAAATTGATAAATAGCAGCACACTAGATCTGGGATTAAAGTAAATGGCAGGTGTCCATTATGTCACCTACAGTAGTTCTTAAAGATGGTCAAATTACAGTTTATTAAGAGAAAAGAAAATGTGAAGGGGAGGTAAAAAGAAATTTTGAATGTATAAAACATGAACAAAGAGAATGCAGGGGAGATGCAGGAAGTGATGGCTTTAAAAGAGGAGAAAATAAATAAAAGAAAGTAAATAGAGAGAAAGAGAGAGAGTACCAAAGATAAATGTTTTGAGTATTAGAGGAAGAAGAGAAACAAACAAAACCCTAACCCTCAAAAGAAAAACAAAGAAAACTAACAATCATTTAAAAAAATGCTAAAAATGAGAAAAAAGAAAATATTTATATGTGTGTATACAAATACACACACACACACACACACACAGTCATGAACCAATCAGTATAGAAAGGACAGCAAATGCGGGGGATTCTTAATGAAAAGAGAAAGCATTGCCTCCACCAAGGGGGTGGGAACTGCCAATGAGAATGGATAGTCACTGCCTGTGCCAACTCTCCTTCTCTCTTTCTATTCTTGGGCTAGGTACCCCTGGGAGGGAGCAAGGGCTGGGGGTTGTCGAACCCTTCCTCGTTTTGTGTTGCTCACTGAACTTCCAGATTGAATGGCGTAAAACCGAAGCTGGTAGAAATAGCTTTCAGCTTTCCTTCTTGCCCATATACCGCAGGAGGGGTGAGAAATACTCTCAACTGGAATTGTTTCCTGGATAGTCCAGGTGGATGCACTCCCAGGACGGGGCTGCTTCCCCTAATTGGGGAATTCTGGAGCTGAAGCGAAGCTCTAATCAGGTCTGAGGGATCTTTGTTGGGGGATCACTGCTATGGAGAGCTTACATCAACACACCCCTAGGATCAGGTTGCTGCTGATCTCTGTGGGGGTCTGGAATCAGGAACCTGCCAAGGGGGCAGGGGAGCCCAAGCTACACACATTCTGCTGCCCATGAATATGGCCTTCCCAGGCTTGGTCCCAAATGTATTCAAGCCCACCGACTCAGTGTCCCAATCCTCTTCAGTTGATCAGTGGGTGAGCTTCCAGACTCAAAGGGAAAGCAAGTTGTGCTCCCCTCTATCCCTGACCTGAATCCCCCTGCCTGTTTCAGTCATGTTCTGCCAGGTGTGTGCTCGGTAGGTCATGTGGTCGGCACTTGCTGGACAGTATGGCAGGATTTGTCCTAAGCTCCCAAGTTCCCACATCAGCAAGCTGCAGCATGGCCTCCTCAAGATGGCTTCCTGCCTCAGCTCTCTGGTTGCCAGTTGAGAAACACTTTTTTGAACACCAGCTGGGCAGCCTCTGGTTCAACTAAGTCCAGGCTGCCTTTCTGTTCTACACATCTATCTGGGCCTCATTTTTCCATTATGTTTCTTTCCCTGTGTTATCGCTTCCCTCTGTGGTGAACCAGCACCCTACTGCTGCTGCTACTGGCTTGCTCCCATGTCCTCTTCTTTGTCTTTTGTTCAACACACCTGAATTTCTGACTCCCTAAGAGACTCTTTGATATTGAATTTCAATGAATTCTCTCTTTCACCCACCTGGCTGAGAGGCAGTTCTCCCACCACTTGAATCTCCAGCCATCAAGCAACTGGAAATGCAGTCTTCCCCTAATGCACCATCTAAAAATCCCCAGGTGAAAAAAATTTAAGGAAATATAGTAGTTTTGTGATACATGCCACCAAGCTATCTTTATTTATCAAGTTCAGATTGCTCAGCAGCTGATATATCAGTATTCACTCCCCATTTCAACTCCCTGCTAGAACCAAGAGTAGAATTTTTCTCTTCTAGATTCACAGAATGGATATTTCCCTCTGAGTTATCAAAGTATTTGATGCTCAATAAATAATAAACAATGCAAACCATTTTAAACAATTCATATGGAGTAAAAATATGCATACTAGTGCAAGAATTTTTTATTGTTGAAACTTAGTATCTTGTCTGAGTAATTACAAAGCAGACTAAAGACTACAAAACATCTAAAGTTAAGACAGGTAACAGAGATTTTTTAAACTTTTTTGAAACACCAGCTGTTTCAAAAAGTCATCCAACCTCTTTAAAAAAGTAACAACCCTCCCCCAACAGCTTCCAGGAATATCTCTAAAAATGAGGAACAATGCCCACCATTTCTTAGATGTTTATTTTTTAAAATTTTATTTATTTATTTATTTATTGGTACTAGGGATTGAACTCAGAGGCACTCGACCACTGAGCCACATTCCCAGTCCTATTTTGTATTTTCTTTAGAGACAGGGTCTCACTGAGTTGTTTAGTGCCTTGAGGTTGAGGACTCTGGCTTTGAACTCACGATCCTCCTGCCTCAGCCTCCCAAGCCACTGGGATTACAGGCGCGCGCACCATTGTGCCCAGCTCAATGTCCTTTCTTAACACACTTTTTAAAATAAACCTTATGTTTTATAACTTTGTTTTATTTTTTTGTGGGGGCTGAGGATCTAACCCAATGCCTCATGCATGCTAGGCAAATACTCTTAACACTGAGCCACAACCCAACCCCTCTTAATACACTTTGATTTTGAGTTGAGCTCATCCAAACCAGCAATTCACTGTTGAAAACCCCACAACAAATATCCTTCATAAAATCCTGCATTGACTTAGTTTGAATCCTCTCAGCCTCATCTTCTCCTATCATGACTGAGTCTATTAAAAGTCATTCAGGCTGACCTCTCACAAAGACAGCAATTACTAGGAAAGTAACTCCCTGCGACAATTCATGTCTTTACACATTTCTGAGAAGTGTCATTTTCTCAAGCAAGAAAAAGGTACCCTGTCATCTAACATGAACTTCCTGAGAAGTGATTTAACAGCCCTCTTTTTCAAATCTGCTAATAGTGGCTGGTCCCTGTGCACATTACTAAATGCTTTAATTACAGACAGATGGGGTAAAGACATGATTGTCTTGTTTCCTTTTCCCAGAATGATTGCTGCAGTAAAAAGTCCAGAAATAAGTATATGTCCATGGGGTTGCCACAGGTTAATTTCTACCCATTTGAAAATTGCTTGAATTCGCTTTGATTTTCCAGTAACTTCCTTGAGGTAAATACCAGGAGATAAGCACCTGCAGACACAGGTAAGGCTTACACAGCAGTAAGTGTCTTCAGCAATCTTGTTTGTGCTTGAGCTCTGCCTCCCACTACAACCTGCCCTACCCTGAATCTGCACTGAAATTATGCTATGTAGCAAACAGGGTCCAATCCCATAATTGTGCTGATTTTTAATCATATGGTTAACAAGGTACTTTAATCTGTACAAATGAAATCCACATTCAGAAAGTGGAAAGTGTATAAGAAAAGGCAGCGAACATTTTTTCATATATTTGTTGATTGATTGTATAGCCTCTTCTGAGAAGTGTCTGTTCAGGTCCTTGGCCCATTTGTTGATTGTGTTATTTGTTTGTTTGTTTGTTTGTTTGTTTGTTTTTTTGGTGTTTAGCTTTTTGAGTTCTTTATATGCTCTATCTGAGGTGTGAGGGGAAAAAATTGCTCCCAAGATCTAGGCTCTCTGTTCACCTCACAGATTGTTTCTTTTGCTGAGAAGAAACTTTTTAGTTTGAGTCTATCCCATTTATTGATTCTTGATTTTAATTCTTGCACTATCTCATTCCTGTCAGAATGGCAGCTATTATGAATACAAACAATAAGTGTTGGTGAGGATGTGGGGGAAAAGGTACACTCATATGTTGCTGGTGAGACTGCAAATTGGTGCAACCAATAGGGAAAGCAGTGTGGAGATTGCTTGGAAAACTGGGAATGGAACCTTTTGACCCAGCTATTCCTCTCCTCAGTTTATACCCAAAGGACTTAAAAACAGCATACTACAGGGACACAGCCACATCAGTGTTTATAGCAGCGCAATTCACAATAGCTAAACTGTGGAACCAACCTAGATCACCTTCAGTAGATAGATGGATAAAAAAATATGTGGCATATATACACAATGGAATAATACTCAGCAATAAAAGAGAATAAAATCATGGCATTTGCAGCTAAATGGATGGAGTTGGAGAAGATAATGCTAAGTGAAGTTAGCCAATCCCAAAGAAAAACAAATGGCAAATGTTTTCTCTGATATAAGGAGGCTGATTCATAGTGGGGTAGGGAGGGGGAGACAATCATTTTAAGAAATGGTTAGTCTTGGAGCCTGGCACAGTGGCACATGCCTGTAATCCCAGAGGCTCGGAAGGCTGAGGCAGGAGAATTGTGAGTTTAAAGCCAGCCTCAGCAAAAGTGAGGTGCTAAGCAACTCAGTGAGACCCTGTGTTTACAAAAAACACAACATAGGGCTGGGATGTGGCCCAATAGTCAAGTGCCCTGGGTTCAATCCCTGGTACCTAAGGAAAAAAAAAAATAGGAGGCTGAGGCTCAGTGACAGAGAGCTCCCCTAGCACACAT
>NW_026000020.1:2853425-2892719 GCF_001458135.2 Marmota marmota marmota
GGGAGGGGGGACATTGGGAGGAATAGGATGGAACTCGTAGGATAGGGCAGAGGGGTGGGAGGGGAAGGGAGGGGGCAGGGGGTTAGCAATGATGGTGGAATGTGATGGACATCATTATAAAAATTACATGTATGAAGACAGGAATTGGTGTGAATATACTTTGCATACAACCAGAGATATGAAAAATTGTGCTCTATATGTGTAATATGAATTGTAAGGCATTCTGCTGTTTTACACACACACACACACACACACACACACACACACACATATATATATATATATATATATTATATATATATAAAATATATAAAGACAGTGAAATAACAAGTCTGAGTTTTGCCGATTTGGGTGGTTGGTTGTTATGATACCAACTAGAATTCCCAGTGGCCCACTGGTCTGCAAGCTGGGCCTGATCAAAAGGATGAATTCAACTAGTTGTCTCCGTTCTCCACCTGGATCCCAGCTACCACCAGCCATCATAACTGCATTCTTTGTCAGTTCTCTCCAAGGAATAGTTGAGTACCAAGTGCAGCAGCAGCATTGGACTGTCAACCTAATAAGAAAGAGATCTGGTAATATCTGCTTTGAGACAGAATACCTGTCTAATAAAGATTAGATATTCAAATCAATCACTGTGTAGAGAAATAAATTAAATAACTTAGTCCAAGACACACACTAGTACTAAGTCATGAAGGAATCCCAAATAACAACTTGCTTCCTTTTAACAGTTTCTTCTCAGTTGCATCTAAACTTGACTGACAGTATCTGGTTCATGTCCATGTTGCTATTTATTTTTGATTATTGTTATTCTTAAACAGTTGATGATTTATCTCCATTGATTGTATTATCCTAATCCCTTGGGATATGACTCCCCATTGTAGTTCTAAGTTCATTCATCATTGTAATTCGTGTCTTCACAGGGTTTATAATTTTGGATCTGAGTACATTTTCAATAGGTTTCTGTATGTTAGGAAGGTGTGACTCCAAATAATCGTTGTGTTTGCTTTTGTAAGCACCTTGGTGGTATTTTCAGCCTTTTTAATTGCTTTTTCATTTGGAATGTTTGGGATCACAAAGCAGTATATGTTTGTACACTAAATTTTCCCTTATGGAAGACTTGTGAATCCAAATTGTCAGAGAGGTTATGGATATGGTTTCCACAGACAATGATTGATACGTGTCTGCAGTTTCTCCCTCTGTCGATGAGCAGCTTCTCTTTACTAAAGGCTTCCCTCAGGGGTTAGCCCTGCCAAAGTCGGAGAGCAGCACAGGGTTCTCGGTTGCAGCCCTACACTAGACTGGGTCCATGATCTCCCTTTTTATAATGAGTGAATATAGGCTTCTTGGTTATGGAGCTTGTCAAAATCCACCAGGAAGCTGTGCAGACCTCTGTTGTTTTTAGTTTTCTCCTTGCTTTTTGTCCCTTGAATATTCCCCTTACTATCTTAGAAACTCACCCCTGCATTTAAAAGTATATCTGTTGGCAAAGTACCTTGTATATGACATTTCTTGGTGCTTTGTTAGCAGGAAGGCTTCAATTACCTAATGGGCCAACTTGCTGTATACAGTGATTTTGCTGTTCTTCCATCCACTGTGGCCCCTTCCTGATCCCAAGCAACACAACACACACACATACACACACACACACACACACACACACACACACACACTTGACCTCTACTGTCTTGCATTTACTCAGTGTTTTCTAATGGTAGTACTTCCCAGAAATAATTCCCACTCGTTTAACACCAGTCACCCATCTTGTGCACTTTTCTGACAGTTTCCTTTCTGTATAGTCCCATTTTATAGATCACTGGCATCCCCTTCACCCAGGCTCCCCAGGAGAAATGATAAAGAAGGGGATTAGATGAGCTCTGGCAAGTCCCAACAGGGTTACTGAAAAGGTTTTGTGGTAGTAAAACTCTTAACAGCTTTGTGAACTATCTAAGGATCAAGTCATCTGTTTTTCCTATTTTTAACTATGGATTGCTTAGAACTGATTGATTCTGTTTAGCACAGAAAAGTTTCTCCATTTTGTGTGTCTCTCAGTATATTTTTTTTACTGCACCTGTCCAAGGGGGGGAAAATTGTCTCATTATTGGATCCATGAGAATAGCAACAGATTATCTTTGTCTATGAGGAAGAACAACTATTGTCTCTGGATTGTACTGACATACCTGACATTTTAGAGACCTGGAGGAATGAGGAAATTCTTTTGTACAACTGAGGAGGGAAAAAAAAAAAAAAAGGCAGGCAGGGCTCTGGCATGTGCTTGCCCTCAGAACAGATTTTGAAAAGATAAGTGGTGAGCCGGGCCCTGGTGAGTCCTGCTCTGCACAGATACAATCAGAGGATTATAAAGATTTAGGCCAAGGAAGGACAGATGGACTCAACACACCGCAGTCAAAGGCAGAAGCACCTAGTGCACACTAGTAACAGGAGACAGCCCTGGCCAAGTCCATGACGGCCACTCCAGAGGGCCATGGGTTGGCTGCTGTGCTTTCCTTGCACTTGTTCTCACACAAGGTCATGACTTCCTTTTGAATTTATGTCTTATTCAATATTATCCATTTGTCCTGAAACACCACTTGGATTTTTAGTTTCTCATTTTGTTTTGTTTTAGAATATTCTAAAACAGAATATACTGTTATCCCTAAACTTCCATATGTGTGCCTTGAAGTCTTCCTTGTGGAAAATTGAGACTATCTTTTGTTTTGTAAGACTTTTAGCCACAAGCATCTCATGGGATTTTGATGGTTCTCTGACATAGTCTTTGAGAATCATTGCATTTGTTCATGTAGAAAATAAAACAATTTTTTTTCATTGAAAAACATCAGTAAATTAACCAGAGCACTCCTTGATTTAAAATTATCATGAAATGTCTTGAAAGTATTGTGAGTGGTGATTAAAGAAGTAACACTTGGATTTCTTCACCTTGAGCTGTCAGTTTAGTTTTGATGAGGAATAAGTTGCAGTTTTCTTCTCAATTTTAGTTTGAAATCAGTACCCAGGATAGCATTTCTAATAAAAATACTCAAGTTCAATGTAATTACTCAGTAATACATAATAGAGACCTCCTTGGCTTGGCAAAGAGTCAGGACAGGACAGTTTGTTCTTTGGAAAATTCCATCCAGTTTGATTATAAATAATCTCCACTTGCTTTTCAGGAAAGCAATTGTAATATCTGCTATATACCTAAAGTAAATAGAAGTCAGATACTGATGATAGTGATCAATGATTGAGCATGTTGTAACTACCAGTAAGTACAGATCCTCCTTGGCTTCTGGTGAGGTTACATCCCGATAAACCCTTCACAAAGTGAAAATATTGTAAGTGGAAAATATATTGACTACATCTAACCCACTCAACACCACAAGGTAGCGACACGGCACTCTGTAGAGTCCCTGTTATTCTTCCTCATGATCATGTGGCTGACTGGGAGCTGTGACCTGCTGCTGCCCAGAAACATGAGAACTTCCTGTATTACTAGCCTGGGAAAAGATGCAAATTTAAATTTTGAAGTGCAGTTTCTACTTAATGCATATTGCTTTGCATCATCATAAAGTCCAAAACTTGTAAGTCAGATCATCATAAGTCAGGACTGTCTGTTCACACACTTAGTCTCATTTGATATGCACTGCAGGATAAGTGACAATATTCTTGCTTTTTACATCATGCCAGCAAATACTGGGGAAAATGTCCATGTTCCAGACTCTAAATGTTGAACATGTATTAAGTCATTTATTCTTCATACCAACCCAGCAGGAGGTAGTCTGTGATGACTTCCTTCTTTATAGATCATTAAGCAAGTACCAGAGGGGGTAAGCAACTTACCGAAGGTTACAGAGACAATAAGAGGTGGAATGGTAATTCAAACTCAGGCTGTCTCTAGATTTGTCTGACAGTTGAAGCAGCTATTCTCAAACTTGAGTGCATTGAGACCACATGGAGATCTTGTGAAAGTGGAAAGTTACGGGCCCTGGATGGCTCAAAGTTTGCATTTCCAACCAATTCTGGATGCAACTTCTCCAGCAATCACACTTTGAGACTCACTGCATTGGATTCTCAGACTTTCCAAATTATTTAAAATGTTTTCTGAATACTAGAATGAAGAAAGAACTAGCTGAAGTGACTTCTGACATTACCCAGAGTTAGGCCAAATTTCACAGATTAGGGTCACCCTCCTCCACAGGACCAGCCCCACTTTAGATACCAGCCACAAACCTGGGGGCTCACAGGCCTATCCTCACTTCCAACAGACTGGATACAAATATGAGCTTCCCATTGACTCTCTGTTCAATAGTTCACTAGAATGACACATGAAATGAAGGAAAGTGACATACTTGACCACAATTTTAATATCGAGAGAAGGTACAAATCAGGACAGTCCAAAACAGGGGGTGCACAGTTGAGAGGTTCAGGAGTGTCCCAACTGAGATGTTTCCAGTGTCTTTCCCTGAGCATTCAGGATGACTAGCGGCAGCACCCTGATGTGCAACAGTGCACAGTGAGTGTGGTACATGTTCACCAGTGTGGATGAGCTTCCAAGCTTCTGCGTCCAGAGACTTTACTGGGCCTCATCACCTTGGCATGACTGAACCATTGGCCACATAAATGAACCCAGTCTCTAGCTTCCTCTTCCTTAAGGATGGGATAATATCATAGGGTCCAAAAAATCTACCCTCTTATCACACAGTTGGACTTTCTAAGAGGGCCACTCTCCTTCCTGAATCATCTCCACATTTCCTTAGTGTACAGTCTCAGGGATCCAAAGAATAACAAAGACACTTTCTTCACTTGTGAAATTCCAGGGATATAGAGACTACTTCCCAGGAAGAGAGGGACAAAGACCAGTCAAATTCCTCACCAAAGTCAGATTTTAAGCAATAAGTTACTAAGAGCCAGTTTAATTGGTCCCAGGTTAAAACACCTTAAGAAGTGAGTTTATGACTTGAACTTAGATTTTTCAGATACAAGAGCTGGGGTTCATAATCACTATATTTTCTAGCTCCAATTGTCTTTTTATTATCATGAATATCCACCATAAATGATTAGCAAAGAAGGTGATGTTAGAGGTGCGTGGGGAGGAGACAGTACAAATCTTGGAAATTGTAAACTGTCACTTCCAAGACCTATGCTAAATTTTCTTTTGTATTTTTTTCCCCTATATCCTTCAAACAAAGTATAAATATTTTTTGTTGTCTTTTTAAATTTTTCTTTTCCTGTCTGGGCAGCTCTAACAGCACTGCACTTAGTGAGCACATTACCTGCAATTTTAATTGCCATCATCATCACCAGCAAATATCCTTCCTGCCCAATTTCACAGCATTGCTATATATAAGTCAAGTGCAGCCCATCTGTGATCTGTGCTGACTGGGGCCTCCAAACATTGGTGCAACACATTCGAGAGCTAATTATGAGTGGCCTATATCTCAAGGTGGCAGCACACTTTCACCAGCACAATTACTTTCCCACTTGGTGTCATGATAAAACAGAGATAAAATACAGAGAAGCAATAAGGGCCAACGTTTATTGAGTAGTTACTATGTTCCAGACACTGTTCTTATATATCTTACTTCACACAAAGTTCATGAGAACCATAGGAGAGAAATACTATTATTATCCTTATTTTCCAAACTAGAAAAAAAGGCACAGAGAGATTAAGAAAATTACCAGTCGCATATGTTGAAAAGAGCAGAAGCAGGACTTAAACCCTTATGTATTGCTCTGGAACACACACCTTTAACAATTATGTCTACTCTCTCAACTAATATCAAGACATCTATGCTGCCATTATTACCCACAAACTATCTTTATATTTATTTTGTTTTGTTTGACTAATTCTCTCTGATGGGAAAGAATCTATACTAGAAAAAAAATGGAAAGTGTACACAAAAAGGGACACTATCTATTAATATTTCTAACAGCTAATATCAGTACAACCTGACTGTTGGTATACGTACTTTAAAGGTGGAGATTCAAACTTAATTCCCTGCAGTTCTTCCTTAGATAGAAGGGTCCATGGAAACAATAACTGAGCCACATCTATCTGGTCTAGTGCTATTTTCTAAGGACCAAACACAGTGCCTAGGATGACATCATTTTGGTTAAAAACATCATTCTGAGCCATGATATTCTGCATGAAAAGTTTTCCCAAAGTGGGACTTATATAGCCTTTGTCTGATAATTTCATATTCCCTGTGAGCTGTGTTTGTCAAGGAAACAATACGATTGTCACTGAAAACTGTAAATTCGGGGCGTTTACACCAGCTGCGCTGACAGACTGTGGAACCAAAAGCTGTAGGCACTGTCCTGCCAGGAGCCAGATGCCCACATATCCTCTGTGGCCTGAGGTTGGTCAGATGGTCATTTAAATGGCCAATGTTTAGTGCCTCTTAATTGAGGAAGCTTTGATTTTTGGTTTGCTTTGGGAAGTGATGGAACAAAAAAGTTTGATAGTGACTATTCTGAAATCTGTCAAGTGACTCCACTCCTATGGCATTTGATAAGAAGACTGAATATAAAATATGATAGCCTTGAACTCTGAAGAACACCCTAATGTGTTTCCATACCATAAAGAAGTTGTTCGTAGCCACAGAGGGAACTTCTTAGCAGCCGAACCTGTCAAGTAAGATATTTCAACAACCCTTTTGAGTCTGTGTTTCTATTACAGAGTCCTGATGTCTCTTCTAACAATGGTGCTTTAGTAACTGTTTGCCTCTGTCCTCCTCATTAGCAATTAATCTCTGGCCTGTCAGCCTCACACCAATCCTGAATTTGGCTTATAAAAATGGAAGGATTTCAAAAAAATGAAATGCTCTTTCTATGATAAAGTAGAGCTCACATGGGAAAGCACTTTCTGATGCAGAAATTCAGTAAATACAGCATGAGTTTTTCCTTAAATACAGAAATCTGACAGTTGAGTGCTCTGTTCGCTGTATTAACAGCTTCCAAGTGTTTAAGATAACTCAGAGGATTCCATTACACAGCAACTTGGTGATAAAATGGAATCGGATCCATTCATGCACGCTGCCTCTCAGCAGAAAATCTGAACAGGCTTTAACACTTGGACCAAGTTTCGGTTGCATGGTTGATGTGCCTGGCAGCTGAACTGTGGCTCATGTGCCCCTTGGCACTGTTTAAAGTAGTCACACCCCATTAAGACTCCCTGCTCTCTGTATCACGGACCCAGATACAGCTAATGTCAAACATGGTAGTCACATATCACTGTATGTTGACTGGTGAAAGGTCACTTTCTCTATTGTTGATTATAGGTCGCTTATTTTAGCCAGTGCCATTACAGTATGTCATTCATTTTACCCAAAACATTGAACTGATTGAAATTCTGATGCATAGTTTCTAGTGTAGTATTTAGAGAGGTCCTTGAGAAGACAGTGGGTCATACATTGGCTCTCTGAGTCATTATGAGAATTTCCCCTCTTAATGTTAAGTAAATTGTATCATTTTCCAGATACAGGCGGCTAAGTATCCTCTTTGGTGTACTTCATGGATATTCTGCCAGCTCTGGAATGGGGTGTCATTCATTCTGAGGGCCCATGCCCCTCTCAGAAAGATCCATACAAAGACATGGCTTGTCAGTACAGCTCCCTTAAAATACGTTTTTTTCAGGTTTGTGGTTTCCTAAAATAATAGAACTTTGGTTTCCCAGTAATAGGTGAATAATTATGTTTTCACAAGAGTTCCTGGCAACTCGACTCCAATATGAAATGTCAATACTTGACATGGAAATATGGAGAACCGGGAGGGCTGGTTTTCTGGTTCTCTGGAGAAAACAGGGAGCCCTAAGTTCAGGGAGAGATTTCTGTGGGTTCACAGTAGTCCTTGCATGCAAAGCCCCTAACAAGGGGGCAACTGTCCTGTGCAACCCGTCTGATGATGTCAGCCCAGCTGAGAGAGCTGCAGGGAGGAAGCCTGTCTCCAGGGCTCTGTGATTAGCATTGAGGGGGCAGAGCTGATCTCTGTTAATGGGACAGTGCAATGAAGCTGCACCTGGTCCCTGGCAGAAGAGCATGCTGGGTGCAGCTCACCTGGGCCATGAAAATAGAGTTTTCAGCTTCTCAGGCAAATTGGAGTCCAAAGCAGGACCGTTGTGGCAGGATATCTACTCAGGTGCATGTCATGCAGCTTCGTAGAGTTTAACACCCAAAAGGAAAAGTCTTCAAAGCCACCAGTAACTCTTAGGCAGTCACTGATTTCTTAATCTTCTGGGCTACAAATAGAAGCCCAGTATCTCTACCCTGGCTTGATTTCACTGCGGTTTCCTTTCTGTAAAGATGTTTGCTGCTTATTTCAAGAGGAAAAGTACCTTCCACAGAGGAGTCTAACCTTTCCAAGGTTTTATTTCGAGAAGTTCCTACAAATAATTTGTTTAATTATATTACAGGTAAAATTATGTAAAATATGGTTTTAAATAATTTTAAAACTGTATGGAAATAAATAATTTTATATTTTTATTTAAAAAAAAAATCAAACATTTGCCTAATTTTATTACAGGTAAAAAAAATACAGTAGCCCTTTGTATATCTGGCTTTAGATATAAATCCAAAAGAAAGAAAGAAGAAAGAAAGAAAGAAAGAAAGAAAGAAAGAAAGAAAGAGAAAAAGAAAAAAGAAACAGCACTTCCCCCTATTTGTCCTAGATAACAGGGAGACAGATTCTTCTATTTTGCTTGTGGGAGCAGAATTAGAAGTGTTAGGTCCTGAATATATTTAAAAATAATAAAAAAAAAACTTTGCAATTTCAAAAGTTGTTAGTTTTTACATGGCTAAGAGGATTTGTATATGGCAGAGAATTTATATGTATTAGACATACAAATAAGTGCCTGGACCTAGTCCTGAGAGTGGAGAGGAGTGAGCGAAAGAGCTTTGCATATGGAGAGCTAGGATAAGGGAGGAGGTGGATCCATTGCATGCAGGAAATCAGGGACAGAAGAGAAAAGAGAGGAGGGGGAAATTCTGGGTGAGAAGGGGTAAAGAACTTTCTGAAAAATAGTGCCAGCTTTCCATAAAAAGTTCTCTCTCCGAATCATGCCAGACTCCATTTTGCACTTTGCAAACCTTTGGGAAGAGTCCTTTAACACATTAGCCTTGTGTCGGAAGAGCCCTGGAGAGTGAAGGAGCGGGGGAGTGTCCAGTCTCACACAGAGCCCTCAGAATAAGCAGCACCATCCGTAACAGCCTCTTGGAATCACTCAACCTCAAAAGCCCACCTCACACCACTCTGCCTGACACCCTGTCAGATGTCATGGATTCCACTTGGCATGACCCATCCTGCCTCTCTTTATGTATGTGCTCTTTCTCTATTGTTCACCTCTGTATCAATGACACCTAGACTTATGCTTAATAAGTACTTGCCAGATGAGTAAATTCAGAAAGAAACAGGACAGTAAAAGACAAAAGGTATAATAAGAACATATTGAGGTTTCTGAGGCAGGCAATAGCAAGCAATAATTCAGTGTAACTTAACCTGCCACCCATATCCAGATGTTATGTGTGGGATAAAAGTGCCGTGGAATCCATATGAATTTTGAAAGACAAGCTGGTGTCAGAAGGCTGGAGGGCTTGGGAACATATGGAATACATGTCTGCTTTTTTGTTCTAGAGCATTTTTATCCATCCAAATCTTATGTAGTCTCATCCAATTCTTAATAAGAATAGCTGTTTTCATATTTTATGTATGTATTGTTTTCCATAATAATACCTATTTAATAAGGGTTACATGGTACTTCTTATATGCCAGGCACTGTTCTGAGCACTTTATAAATTCTATCTGTGCATTTTTTTTTATCAAAACCCCACCAGGCAGTTATAATTATCATCTCTGTTTTACAGATGAGAAAGTGGATGTCAATAGCAATTGATTTTCATGCCTGTAGGAGTCTATCAGGATGAACTCAGCTACCATGTTTAACCATAATCTCTTAAAAAAAAAATACTATCCTGGCTGAAAACACAGAGCTAGCGGATGGCAGATCCAGGTCCAGGCCAGGAAATGTGGCTCCAAGAGACAAGCTCTGAAGCATGGCATTAGGTTGCTGCTTTTCTGGAATCAGCCAAACACCCCCCAAATTCAAAATCCACACTGGCTTTAAAATGTATCCTTCTTCCCAATGCACCTTCTTGCTCTCCACAGCAAAATGCATACATATATTTGCATTTCAAAAATTCATAAATTCACAGCAAAATGCATTCTTGAAGGTTTTATCCTGAAAGAAGAGAACACATGGGGGGCCAGCAGATTATCCTAATAACAAATGGCTGATTTTGTGCCAAGTTTATGCTTTTTGCACACAAGCCATATGATTCTTCTTATTATAATATACAATGGAAGTTATTGAATACATACAAGATGAGGACTCTGAGAAGTGATCCTCATACCTCTTACCAAACACACTTCCTAGAGAGACTAACACAAAGAAATTCCCCAGGACGTCCTCAAAAGTAACATGTTGAAATTCTATAAAGGGAACACATTTGTTCAGTTAATGGCAGTGCTTAATTTAATGCCACCTAACTCTTTCAAAAGACTATCAAGTCTTTTAACAAACAGTATTTTATCCCACCATTAAGTTGTTATAATTACTTAGTATTTGACCAGATGGCAAATAATTTCCAAAGTCAGACCAGGTGTTCAAGAAGCGGAGATAATCACAAAGCTGATGACTGTGGTGAAACTAATTTAAAACACTGTAACAGTGGCACAGTGGTGCTTCACATGAAGACTGACACCACCACCCCTCCTCCAGGAAAAAGAAAAAAAATAATGAAAGAAGGAAAAGGTAAGAAAAAAATGGCTGAATAAATGCAGGTGTGAGACAGTCGTGTCTAATTCTACTTTTCTTAATACAGAGTTCTATGTCAATCAACAAATGCTTTCACAGTTGTAAAGTCTATTTGAGGCTTTAAAAGTCACAAAGCAATAAACACTTAGAAGGGCTCAGAAGTAGCACCTGTGGCAGGCAGTGTCAACTCAAATAAATATCAAACCTGGATACAATATGAGATTTCTCACATTCCTATTCTATGCATAGCAGCATGGATTTCATGGTTGCATCTGGAAGTCAGGGACTTCTTAATTTATTTTCAAATGAAGAGCTCCCACTAGGTGCTTCCCAGCTTCTTATACTCCCTCTCAGGGATGACCTAAGTCGTGTTTGGGTTCATCCAGAAGAGGGCTGTTTTTGGAGGACAAAGTTCCTGAAGATAGCTTTTGAGCTTGTGTTAGGTGAAACATGGACAAAGTGTGAAGCACTTCACATTTCAGACAGAGATCATTTAAACAAGCCGTGATTAGAGCACAGTCAGATAGCCTTGACTCTATTACCTGGTTGACAGGACCATGGGCTGAGCCAGCTTAGTGACCTGTGCCTGAGGGCCACTCTAAAAGGGCCTCATACCTGGTCTAGGTTTCCACTGTCACCCTATTGAAATTCATAATGATTTTACAACCATTTTACACTGAGCTCTACAAATTAGGCAGCTTTTCCTGACTAGGTGAGCTATTTAATCTCTTTGAGCTGCAACTACATTATCTGCAAGGGGAAAATGACGGAGCCTAGCTCCTTGCATATAGTGAACGCTCAATCCAAGCTCCTTTCATTGCTGTCTTGTCACTGTTATTTGTCATTGGTGTTTTTGTTATTTTTAGTGAGTAGTTAGTGTAACTTAATTGCCTCTTGGCAGCAATGGACACAGGTATGCCTGTTGCCCTCCTTGGAATCTGTGTCCACTTGTCCTGCCGGAGACCTCATCCCTCCGGACTTGGATCCTGCATCTGTAACCTCTCCTTTTCAATCCTCTTTGCTGGTTCCTTCTAATCTCTCCAACCTCTGAGAATTGCAGGATTTCAATTTGAAGGACTCAATAGGCCTTTTCTCTCTGCATGTAAAGACTAGCCGTAGCTCCCCCACAGCTCTGTAATATCCATGATTTGCTTAATACTTAAACTAACATTTCCCTTTACCAATAACGCTTTTCAATAAGTGTTGAATATATTCCACAAATACTCTACTAACTGTTGTTTATAATAAAAATGGTAAACGGAGGGGAAAAAAAGAGAGAAATTGAAACTGGAAGTTGCTCTGTAATTATGTTTGAATCCATAAAAAGCCAGCCAATTAATGACCCAGGCATCGAAGCCTTGTTTATTGGGTGGCTGGGTTGAGCTAAGATGCAGAATCTAGTAAGGGGACACCCAGAAATATGAAAACATATTTCTTATTTCTTGTTCATCCAACAATCCTATAATAATTTCTAATAAAATAAGAACAAAGAGTAAAAATTAAAAAAAAAAGACTCAATCATTTCCATTGAAATCCACTCCAGCTGGTCTCAGGCTCATATGTTAAGTGTCACGTATGTTGATGTGAATTATATTCCCCCCTAAATCCATGTGTTGAATTCCCAATCCCCAGTACCTTAGAATGTGACCATATTTGAACCCATGCTCTTTAAGGAGGTAATTAAGTTAAAAATGAGATCGTGAAGGTATGGAAGGCACAAAGGAAAGTTTATGCAAAGACACAAAGAGAAGGTGGCCATCTACAAGCCAAGGAGAGAAGAAACGAACCCTTCTGACACCCCGATCTCCAAGTAGCAGTCTACAGAATTGTGAGGAAATAGGTTTCTGCTATTTATGTCACTCAGTCTATGGTACTTTGTTATGTCAAACTAATACAATCGGTGACTCTCAAATATTTATTACCTGCTCAGACTTCTCCCAGAAGCTCTAGAAGTATATTAATGTTTACTTAACATCTGTACTTGGTGTCTGTTAGGCACATTGAACTTTACCTGAGCTCCCAAGATTTCCACTCCAAGCCTTCATTCTTTGCAATAGGACTTAATGACAATTGCAGGCGTTCATTTGAAGAGGTAGAAAACTTTGGAATCATTCTTTTCTTTCATTTTTTTTTCTTTTCTCATTTTGTACCCAAGATTGAACCCAGATTGAACCCAGGGTCACTTAACCACTGAACCACATTCCAGACTTATTTTTTTCCTATTTTGAGACAAGGTCTCACGGCTGAGGCTGGCTTTGAACTTATGATCCCCTTGCCTCAGCCTCCCTAACCCCTGGAATTACCAGGCATATCTCATGCCCTTGGCTTGGAATCATTCTTTCTTTTTTTAAAAATTATTTCTTATTTTTATTTATGCATGCCAGTAGAATGTACTTTGACATATCATGCACACATGGAGTGTAACTTCCCATATTTGTGGTTTTACATGATGTGGAGTTACACTGGTCTTATATTCATGTATGAACACTGGAAAGTTTCGTCTGATTCATTCTACTGTCTTTCCTATTCACATTCTCCCTTCCTTCGCCCAATTCCCTTCTGTCCAATCCAGTGAATCTCTACTCCCACGCATACACACACACACACCCCATATTGTGAGTCAGCATCTGCACATCAGAGAGAACATTTGGCCTTTGAGTTTGGGGGACAGGCTTATTTCACTTAGCATGGTAGTCTCCAGTTCTATCCATTTACCAGCAAATGCTGTTATTCTACTTTTCTTCATGGCTAAGTAATATTCCACTCTGTATATGTTCCACATTTTCTTTATCCATTCATCTGTTGAAGGGAACCCAAACTGGTTCTCTAACTTAGCTATTGTGATTTAAGATGCTGTAAACATTGATGTAGCTGTGTATGTAGTATGCTGATTTTAACTCCTTTGGGTATTTGTAGAGGAGTGCTATAACTGGGTTAAATGTTATTTCCATTCCTAGGGTTTATTTTGTTGTTGTTGTTCTTTTAAGTTATACATGACAGTAGAATGTAGTTTGGCAAATTATACATTCATAGAGTACAACTTATTCTATTTAGGATCCGACTCTTGTGGTTGTACATGATGGGGAGTTACCCTGGTTGTGTATTCAAATAGGAGGCTAGGAACATCATGTTTAAAACTACACTGAGATTCCATCTCACTCCAATCAGAATGTCAATTATAAAGAATACAAGTAACAATAAAAATTGGCAAGAATGCAGGGAGAAAGGTACTCCCATACATTGTTAGTGGGACTGCAAAATTAGTGCAACCACTATGGAAAACAGTATGAAGATTACTTTGAAACTTGGAATGGAACCACCATTTGACCCAGGTATCCCATCCCTAGGTTTATACCAAAAGGACTTAAAAACAGCATACTACAGGAATGCAGCCACATCAATGTTTATAGCAGCTCAACCAACTCAAAATAGCCAAGCTATGGAAACAACCTAGGTGTCCTTGAATGGATGAATGGATAAAGAAAGTGAGAGACATATGCAACAAAATATTTCTCTGCTATAAGAAGAATGAAATAATGACATTTGCCAGCAAATGGATGGAACTGGAGACTATCACGCTAAGTGAAATAAACCAATCCCCAAAAACCAACAGCCGAATGTTCTCTCTGATCTGTGGATGCTAATCCAAAACAAGGGAGCTTGGGGAGAGGAGTAATTCAAATCCATTGGATTAGACAAAGGGAAACAAAGGGAAGGGTGGGGAGGGGAATAGGAAAGACAGCAGGATTCATGGGAGATAACTTTCCTAGCCTTGGACCCATTCTTGACCCTTCTCATTCATTCACACTCTGCATTGGGTTAGCCAGCCAACCCCACAGGCGCAGACTTTCTGTATTATCCAGAACCTGGCCTTTGGGTATCACGTCCTTCTCTATCACCATTATGCCAACCTCGACCACCTTTCACCTATGATTCCTTCTCAGCTTTCAGTATCTTCTTTGTGCAGTAAGCAGAGTGATCAAGCAAAAAGCACATATGTGTGTGTATATACATGCATGTATGTACATGTAGGTCTATATTTTTAATAATCAGCACATGGTTGGGGGAGAACACATCAGAGCAAAGTTGCTCGAGTCATGACTTGGAAGCAAAGAAAGAGAGGAAGAGAAAAGGTTCCAAAACACCCCTTTGAGAGCTTCACCCTATGATCTGAAGCCTTTTCTCTAGGCCCTACCTTTTAAAGGCTCAATAGCACCAAGCTTCCCAAAAGCACCAAGCTGGGGAGTAAGCCTTGAACATATAGGCCTTGGGGGAACATTTCAGATCCAGGGTTTATCAAGTAAATAATAGGTTCTCAGTAAAAATTAGCTGAGCAAAAAGTGAAGTGTGAATTAAAAAATGGAAAAGTTATCTCTTTTTCCTTAACCGTATAGTCAAATATAAACATTAATGTTATGTAACATAATGGTATGCATGACACCATTCACAATAAACTGTCTTTCTCCAAGGATGCACAGTTTATTAAAGATTTATTCTATTTTTCAGATAAAATTACAGAAAACATTGTGACTTTAGAATTTCTATATCTTTTATTAATAACACACATACATTTGGTATATCTTAGTGTATCTATATGCTAAATAATTCCAAAATATATTTTCAATTATCCAATCACAATAGATGAATATTTGTTTGGCAACTACATAACATGAGTCACCTTTTTTTCTGGCCTTTCTTTTTTTTTAAACATTTATTCTTAAGTTTTATTTATTTTTTAAATGATTAAAAAATAAATGACAGCAGAATGCATTATAATTCTTATTACACATATACAGCACATTTTTTCAGATCTCTGGTTGTATATAAAGTAGGTTGACACCAATTCGTGTCTTCACACATGTACTTTGGATCATGATGTCCATCACATTCCACCATCCTTGCTAATCCCCTGTCCACTCCCTTTCCCTCCCACCCCTCTGCCCTATCTAGAATTCATCTATTCTTCCCACGTTCCCCCTCCCTAGCCCACTATGAGTCAGCCTCCTTAATATCAGAGAAAACATTCAGCATTTGTTTTTTGGGGGGATTGGCTGACTTCATTTAGCATTATCTTCTCCAACGCCATCCATTTACCTATAAATGCCATGATTTTATTCTCTTTTATTGCTGAGTAATATTCCATTGTGTATATATGCCACTTTTTTTTTTATTCATTCATCCCCTGAAGGGCATCTAGGTTGACTCTGCAGTTTAGCTGTTGTGAATTGTACTGCTATAAACATTGATGTGGCTGTGTCCCTGTAGTATGCTGTTTTATTTAAGTCTTTTTGCTATAGACTGAAGAGAGGGATAGCTGAGTCAAATGGTGGTTCATTCCCAGATTTCCAAGAAACCTCCATATTACTTTCCATATTGGCTGCACCAATTTGCAGTCCCACCAACAATGTATGAGTGTACCTTTTCCCCCACATCCTCACCAACACTTACTGTTGTTTGTCTTCATAATAGCTGCCATTCTGACTAGAGTGAGATGATATCTTAGAGTAGTTTTGATTTACATTTCTCTAATGGCTAGAGATGCTGAACATTTTTTAATATATTTGTTGATTGATTGTATATCCTCTTTAGAGAAGTGTCTGTTCAGATCCTTGGCCCATTTGTTGATTGGGTTATTTGTTTTTTTGGTGTTTAGCTTTTTGAGCTCTTTATATACCCTAGAGATGAGTGCTCTATCTGATGTGTGAGGGGTAAAAATTTGCTCCCAGGATGTAGGCTCTCTGTTCACTTCACAGATTGCCTGGATTCTTTCTCATGTGTCTTCCCCGTGGCTAGTCAGACTTTCTCTCACTGCATCTAAATCACAGGAGGGCAAGTGAGGAGGGTATGACTTACGGAGACCTCATGCTGGAAGTCCTCAACATTCCTCTGCTTCATTCTACTGGTCCAACGAATCACGAATTCAATTCAACTGAGACCAAAGTGTATGGAGAAGTCTGGCCTCTGGGAGGTAAAAACAGTAACTTCATAAAAGGGAATAATCACAACCTCAGCTTGCCATGATGATGTGAAGAACTGCAACATAATATGTGTGTGTGTGTGTGTGTGTGTGTGTGTGTGTTAGACAAGCATCATATCACTGAACTACATTCCCAAGCCCTAATTTGGGGATTCAATTTTTTCAGTGAATCTCAGAACCTGAAGTCAAGGACACAAGGGGTGGAGGAAAGGACATAGGAGACCAAGGTAGGGAACCTCTCTTGAGGAGATATTTAGATTTTCAAAGAACATTTTCTGCCTACAAGAAGTGGTCTCTGGAAGTTTGAGCTTCATATGATTGCAGGATGTGAGATCCTCTATTCAAGAAAAGTGATATAATTGAAATAGGACTTTGGGGTCTCTGAAATGATAGGAACATTTTTCAAATAGAAGTAACATGAGTGATTTAGGACAAATGGCAGATTGCAGTAGAGAGTAAAATATAGCCCTAAGTTGTTCTGACCCTATGTTGTGTTGCAGTTATTCATATCTAAGCTCACATAGTTTTCTGTAATTTTACCTGGAAAATAGAGTAAATCTTTTAAAATTCAATAGGATTTCTAAAAAAATAAATAAATAAATTGCCCATGCTTAGGAGAAAAATATTTTATTGTGAATGGTATCATGTAAACCATTATGTTACTTAATGATACTTATATTTGACTAAACATTTAAGAAAAAAGAGAGAACCTTTCCATTTAGATGTGCATACATCTCTATCTATCTATTTCCAATGTTGCCCTGTGAACCTTTCTGAGTCAGCTTCTTGCTCACAGAAATTCAGGTGCCCAGAATTTCATTCTTTGGTGTCTCTGTCACTTTTATATTAAGCAATCAGAGCTTTGACCAATACATATCTCTGATGTTTTTAAGTGTCTTTTGAATCTCATTGAGGATGACTCTGTCCCAAAAGTCACAGTTTATCCAAAACTAATCTTTGTCAATTTGTAAGGCATTGCAGAGCGACATCTTTAGAATTCTTAGAAACCATTTTATCTAATTTAGCAGAACGAGTTGTCACATACTATAATCAGTCAAAGTCAATGTTTTGCAAATTGTGATCTCCAAAGAATCAGCAGAAACAGAACTTTCTAGAAATGTAATTTGTGGGACCCACCCTACCACTACAAGATCAGAATCTCAGAATCTCCAAAGAAAGGGAAGAGACATGCATTGAACTCAGGGGTTCAATGTGAACTTGACCACTGAGCCACATCCCCAATCCTATTTTATTTTGAGTCTGTATTTTATTTAGAGACAGGCTCTCACTGAGTTGCATAGCACTTCACTTTTGCTGAGGCTGACTTTGAACTTGCCCTCCTCCCGCCTCAGCCTCCCAAAGCCACTGGGACAACAGGCAGGCACCACAGCTCCCAGCAAGACCCTGCCTTTTAATAAGCCCTTTAGAGAATGGTGATGGATCCTAAAGTTTGAGAGCTACATTTACCAAAGGATCTTAGAGTCACAGCCTTGACTCAATCCTTAAGTAAAGGCTATTTCTTCAAATGAGCTTCATTATCAGACTAGAGAAACTAAGGATGAAAATATCTTATTTTTCCCATTTATTAGGTCTTAAATATATGATATTTGATCTCAATTCTGATTCCAAGCTGAAAATCTCCTTCTTTCGTCTGTCTCTATGGGGCAGTAACATATCATATAGACTAGAAGAAACTTCCTGGTCTTCTCAACATTCTGCCAAGAGATCACTTTAACCAGATCCACACATTTCATTAGGGACTCTTTTAATCATCCAACTTACCTCAGAATACAATTATTCCACAACTAAATAACATGGACTGCCCATTTGTAGCCTTCAATAACATTTTTTTTTATGTTTTTGTTTTTGTTGTTGTTGTTTTAGTTTGCACTAATAAGTTTGTCTTTTTGGTTTATAATTTCTGGTTAACAATTCTTTTTTGTTTATGAATTTCTTCACTGCTTCTCTAATCTTTGGCTACCACTTGTTCCCAAAGCAAATACCATGTTTTCAATTTTTAATACAGCAGTATCCTGCTTTTAAGCCCAAAATTTTGTATATCACTCTCTTTCTTTCTAGAAAGTTCTCATCAAATACCCCCAAAATTAATTGTTTAAAACAACAATCATTTATTTCCTCTCAACCCTTGGGTTGGCAATTTGGGGTCCATTAAACTGGAGTTCCAGATCTTTCTCATGCACTGGGAGGCAGGTGACAGTTCTACTCGGGGCCAGCTTGATGCAGACATCCTTACTCCCCAGTGAACGAACCAGCTGTGTGGCTCTGCCTCTGTGCCCTTTCCCATGGTCTCTCCAGCAGGCTAGTATTCCTCACACAGTGGTTGTGTTCCAAGAAGGCAAAAATGGGAGCTTCAAGGCCTCAACGTTTCAGGACATCACTTCTTTGACATTTTTTTTGGTCAAAGCATGTCATATGCCCAACAGAGTCTCAAGGGGATAAAGGAACATCATCTTTTGCTGAGGGAACAGGATTATCACTTTGAAATGGGGCCTCCATTCAAAAACTAGAGAAACATTTGGCCATATTTTGCTGAGCTGAACTCAGGAAAATGTGCCATCAAAGTGTTATGGGACAGGCTCTATGGGCAATGACCAAACAGACTCCAGTTTGCCCTGAGACTTCATGGCATGTAAGAAATGTGTCTCCCATGGGAACACCCTGCCTCTCTACCCATCAACAGTTGCATGTTTGGCAACGCAAAATGGCAATTCTTATACAATGTAAAATTGTTCTCTTTTTGGTTTCCATTTTTCTTGGATAACATGCTCTGTCAGAGAATGATTATCTAAACGTTAGCAACCATTCTTTTACTTGTACTCAACTAGGGTGATATTGACCCATTTTCCCTTCCACTTATGATTTTAGATCTCATGTTGTTTGCTTAAGGTTTTGAATCATAGCAACAGCCACTTCTGATTAATACGGTTTTGGAAGGGTGTAGACTTGCAGCTTCCCCCTTGGCCCACCAGCTGATAGATAAAGATGGTTCCGTCTCCTGCTTTAAGATCGACTCCGTGGTTTATTGCAATCTCACCATAACAAAAACTTAAATTAAGTTTGGGTTAATGAATGTCTCATGTAACCTAGAAACTTCATTGCAATGGGAGGCTTTAGTAAGCCTTTGAACTAACAGCCTGTGAATAGACGTATCAAAAGCATCATAAGCAATGAATAATTATGTGTCATAGTACCAAAGGTAACAAGAAGTAAGCAAAAGTGACAGAACAGTGACTTCTAAAATGTGCAGTTCCAGAATTACTTAGCATTTATTTTCCCCTTAATGGACTATCTAAAATTGAATGCAAAATAAGAAAAATATAAGTATATATTAACTTTTCACCTAAATAAGAATGAGGCTGCCTGGAATTTGGTAAATTCCCCATATGCTGGATAAAGTGAGGCACACACATCACATGAAACTAGCAAATGAATCCAGTCACAAGGTGAATTGCACTTATCTGAAATGCATGGAATCCAAAGTATTTCAGATTTGGGATTTTTTTTCCTAAATTTTAAAATATTTGAAACTACACAATGAGATATCATGGGAGTGGGACTCAAGTCTGAATACAAAATTCATTGATATTTTGTATACACCTGGTGCACATAGCCTGAAGATAATTTTATACAATATTTTTAGTGCCTGTGCGTTTTGCGTGGAGCCTATCACCTGAAGGCAGGTGCGGAATTCTCTTCTTGTGCCATGTGAGCACTCAAATATTTTCAGACTTTGGAGCATTTCATAATTTGAATTTCAAAACTAGGGATGCTCAAATCTGTATTATAAACTGTGAAGAAAAAGGAATGTTTCAGGAGAAAAGGAGGAAGGCAAAATAAAAATGGGAGATGGAACAAAGAAAAGGAGAGATGCTTTGAAAGAATTTAACAGCTCAAACTCAGAACACAAGAGAACTGGTTTTCCTCAGAAATTCCAGTTCCCACCCGGAGAACTACAAGGGTATGTATGTGGTTTGAGGAATGTGATTTGGACCTTTAAGGGATTTTAACATATGTCAGTGCCTTCTCAGACCTGCCCTGATATCATCTAATCACCTCAACTGTGGGCAGAGAACAAATGGGAAAAAAAAACTTAACTGGTCTTCATTGCATTTGCCAAAATAGAGTGGGAATCATGTCCCCTATTTATTTGCTTTTCTTATATTGTCTGCCTTCTCCTTCAGATCAGAGATGTTTTCTTGAGTCCTGCATCACAGGTGACAAAACAGATAGTATTTTTGAAAGAAGAAATAAATAAACTGAGTGTTCAAGTTTGTGGCTACCTGGTGAGTATGAATATTAAATGCTCAATTGCTGAATTCAAGAAATTATAAATTATTATAATTTAAATTTATATTTTCCCATCTGAATCTTAGAATAATTCCTTCTTCTTGTAAGACTGAGAGTTTAAAAAGTCCTCTCACCTAATGTTTCTTAAATTCATGTGACATACGTATCTTATAAATACATATCTTATAAATTTAGACATATTTGTCCTTAGGATTTGGGAATGAGACACCAGATATCGTTGGAGTATTTAAGAAGTCCCAAAATAATGTTATACTGTACTTTTCATGGCATTATTCACATTCTGTAAAATAATAACTGGTGACATTAATAAGAGTGAATATTTTTTCTAAACCTACAAGTTTCTGGAGTTTCTATTAAAAAGAGAAAATAAATAATCAACAATTATTTTGACAAAATTATACATTTCAAGAACATGTAAAACATTGTCTGTTGTAGACCTTTGCTAATAGAAAATATTAAAAGAAAAGAATATTAGCATAAATAAATGTTAACAAAAAGCATTTAAAATTGAAAAATGACAACAAGAAAATTCAGTATTTAAAAGTTATTCTTGAAATTAAATAGTAAGACGAAACAGTAATTGTTCTATCTGTAATTTTGAAATTGTTTTGTCACAAATATTCTAGAACAAAAAAAAAGAGTTTTTTTCTTTTGTTTTATTCATGTCTTTTTTAAAGATCTAAATAACTTTGTCTGCTTGTCCTGATTTTTATTTTTCCATTGGAAATTATATTACCCTGGTTAATTCAGATCAGTTTTTGATTTTATAATGTAGTAGTCCACAACAATCCCCGTACTTTTCTTCTGTAAATAAATAAATATAGTCAGTGCAGAACTTTCAAACCCTAGAAAACATTACAAACTCTAAGTTGCATTTGAATAGAATGAAGTCTGGATCCCTTGTCAAGGTTAACAGCTCTACATAACATCAGGAATGGAAATTGCCAACTTAAGGGCCTATTTGGCTTTCAATATTTCTTTTTTGAAATATCACTCATAATATAAAGTATATTATGCATATGAACTCACAGTGGAATAATATCACTCTTGCCTGTTTTCTCAATTTTTTGATTCATTTTTTAGAACTCAAGATTCTAAAAAAAAAAACTGAAACATTATGCTCACTTTACCATATGTTATTCCATAAAAGTCTTGGTTTACTGCTTTGAAACAATGATCTGGAAGGAGGATTCTTTCTCAGTAATGAATATTCATAGGAGGTTATTCTGGAATAAAGACCTATGTTATTTAGGATGAGATTGAATATCTCTTTCATATCTGGTATTTTATTTCTTCTCCAAGCGGTACCTTGACTTGTAATGACATGAAGTCAGTTTTATGCTTTCATCATAGATTACTGAGGTATCTACAAAAGTTCAAATGGTCCCATAGTTTATGTTCACATTTTATTAGCTCTTACGTTATGAAAATAGGTATTTGTCAGCTGGCAAGCCTATTTCTAGTGCCACATATAAGTAAATGAAAGGGCTGAATAATAGCAAATTTCCCTTAATTAATACTTTAACAAAAGGTTTGTATTCCTTTTTAAGTACATAAAGTAGAACATGATTTTTGTACCTGTTCCAAGTGAGAATGTTGTACTTTTTTTTTCTGTCTTAAAATAATCTGTTGCTATTTCTTCCTTGGCTATGCTGTTCATTCCCTTTTGCTAGTGAATATCTTACCAAAATATCTTTGGGAATCCTTAGGATTTGTGTCACAAGGAATTATCCCAAGTCTAATCACCGTTCTGTTTTGTTTTTCTACTTTATATGACAAGGTACTCTGAATTATGCAAATCCTGCTTACTCAAAAGCTTGTCTGCTTACCTTCCCATTCCAGGGTCCCAGGAAATTTAGATACTTCTTCTGAATTTAGCTGCAAGAAACAGCCCAAAGCCAGCAGCCCAGGTCTTTTATGATATTTTCTTATAGAAAATACAAAAGAGAGATCCCTATGGGGACAGGGAAGGTCAACCCTCAGACCATTGTTAAAGTCCTGCTTTCTCTGAGAAACAGCTTCTGCATGATTTCTTGCAAATGTTTATGAAGTCTTTCTGTTTTTTAAAAAATTTTTAAAATTTTCTGTTGATGTTAGCAATGCCAGAGGAGATAAGTGTGGGGTTCTTAGAGATTCAGAAAGGACGTACACTAGCTGGTTATACCAAGAAGCACAGATTATTGGATGCTTCTAAATATCCACACAACCCACTCCACAAAGCTATCAGCTCGCCCACTGACAACAAGTGTCTAGGTTATTCTACAGTTGTCTGGGTCGGGAGTCTGGCCCAGCCAGGCTTCTTCTGCAGGTGGGGATGAGGATGCAGAATTGCCCCTACATTGCCAGCAGAGAGTTCTAGTTCAACTCCAGGAAGATCCAAACTCTTCCTCCCACACTCCTTCCTCTCTGAGACCCCAACATTCCACATTCCATACCTTGTGTGGTCTAGCCTCTGAAGAAGCCATTGGATTATTTTTTGAATTGTATTATCTTCATGGCTATTAGTTTCTATTTTTCCCTGGAGTGCTATCATTAGGACCACTCTTTGCTTCTAACTTGAAAGGGCCTCCTCACTAGAACCTCAGACATCATCTTGGCTAGGAGTTTTCAATCAGCAGGAATTACTCATTCACAACTGAGCATTACATAATCCCCTGCTACCAACCCCCATCACCATCTCTAGCCTCAGTTCAATAGGTCTGATTTTCACTTGAAGAAAATATGGTAAATTCCAATTATAGATCCTACTATGAATTATGGACAGTACATGCATACTATGAATATAATGTATACTAATATACAAATAATATAGACTAAACAAAGTATAATTCTACATGATACAGTCTGTGATTCTATGATGCTTCGATTAACAAATGTATGCAAATAGGATTCAGAGCAGGAACCTCGCCAAAATAATCAAGAGATACATTTTATAAAAATAACATAGGATAAGTGCTATTAAATATAGAGGAGATAGAATATTTTTAAAAAGTAAGTCCTTAATTACATTTTTATATTGCATTTTCTTCTACAAACTGGTTTTTGAAAGACTAAAAGTTCAATATCAGCACCACTCGTTTTCAGAAGTTGTAAAGAAAATAGATGCTACTCATGCTAATATATGTTTTCTTGAACTTCATTTAAATTTGAAATTAAGCCTGAATTACACTTTGTCAGCCCTCAGGATCATAGCACTTCCCAGGTGACCACAAGTCTGCACAACTTGAGGTGGGCTACTATACCATTTCATGAGCTACTCTGGACCTAGAAAATGTAGGTTAAGTAGAAGCCAATGAATCCATTCTTCAACAAATATTGGAAAGTCAATATCAATATTTTTAATCCACTCATATTCAATATGGCATTTTCTTTCCTTCCTTCCTTCCTTCCTTCCTTCCTTCCTTCCTTCCTTCCTTCCTTCCTTCCTTCCTTTCTTTCTTTCTTTCTTTCTTTCTTTCTTTCTTTCTTTCTTTCTTTCTTTCTTTCTTTCTTTCTTTCTTTCTTTCTTTCTTTCTTTCTTTCTTTCTTTCTTTCTTTCTTTCTTTCTTTCTTTCTTTCTTTCTTTCTTTCTTTCTTTCTTTCTTTCACCAGGGATTGAACTCAGTGGTACTGAATCACTGAGCCACATCCCTAGCCCTATTTTGTATTTTATTTAGAGACATGGTCCCACTGAGTTGCTTATGATATGGATGTTAACTTACCAATTAAATAAGGGTGCTTAATGATAATGATAGCTACTACAGAGCTGGCCAACATCTCAAGTGTTCTTTTAGTCTTGATAAACTCACTGGAGTTTTGCTAAGGCTGGCTTTGAACTCGTGATCCTCCTGCCTCAACCTCTCCAACCCCTGGGATTACAAACATGTGCCACCACACCTGCTCAATAAGTCATTTCTTTTACTTTGATGCTTGATTATAGTTAAGTGGGCTTTAAACATAACAACAACAGCAACAATAATAACAAAAGTACTAAGCTGTCCTAAGGGATTATAAATGTACAAGCATTTAGCTACATATACCACAAAGCAAATAAAATAAAAGCCACCTTATTTTTTATGGATGACATCTCTCTTATTGCAAAAGCATGCTTTTAACTTCTTCTAACATGTTTTATGTTTTGTTTAGCTAGCCAAAATTCTATTTGTTTTCCTTATGGGGGAGGAAGGTTCTAAAAGTTGGAGTGATGCATTTTAAATAAATGGTAGCTTAGGAGTCACCATGACACTGGCCCACATTTGTGAAAGTTGTCCAAGTCAACGAATGAGATGAATATTTCTAAATGCATCATTAAAAGCCAAAATGCCGATAATCTCAGCAATTATAATGGCACCTGTCTGGGTCGATGGAAGAAAACAGACTCTTCCACTTTATTGGGCGTCAGCATGATGAGCAATCTTCACTACCATCACATAAAACACACCCCTCCACACAAAAACAGGCTAGCTAGTGGGTGGTAGTCCTTGTGGGACATCCATGCTCTTCCTGTCCCATTGGCAATTTCACTCCTCCATTTCTGACTCAGTCATACTTGAGTCAGTGTAGGAAAGTTCTGCAGGGAGTATGACAAACCTCATTGTACAGAAGGACACAGCAAAGTACCCAGAGCTCACTTGTTGAAAACTTAGGACCAAAACTAGGTTTGTTTTAAATGTTAATCATGTACAAATCTAACCTGACTTAAAACCCTTTATTGGTTTCCTGTAAATCTGATAAAGTTCCAAATCCATGTCCAACCTCGCCAGCCTCATTTTATCAGCATTTCCATGAGTTCTCTATGCTGTAGCCACGTTAGAACGTTCTCTAGGCCTCAAATAGGTCCCTCATTCCCAGTGGCCTTTCATGTGTTGTGCTCTTGGCCTGGAATGCTCTCTGTCTTTTATTTGGTGAAATGTACTCATCTCGTGAGTCTCCATTGGAAAGTATTTCCATAAACAATGTCTTCCTTGAATCCTTGGAGTGAGTTTTCCCCTCTTGCTGTTTGCTTTGTTACACTGACCTTCTACTTTGTTAAGACTCATCATGTTTGCAATTAGGTTCCCAATGGGTGTCCTCCCTGGTGAACCATGAACAACAGGAAGATGCTGGTGAGGGGTCTGTCTTGTTGTAGTTCTAGCTTCCTTTCTGTGGCCAGTGCCTGAAACACACTACAATTGACTCTTTGTATCCATTGGTTCTGCATTTGTGAATTCAACCAACAGAGCATCAAACATATATGGAAAAGGAAATGGAATCTCTGCTTAACATGTATAGATGATTTTCTTGTCATTACTCTCTGAACAATTTGGTATGAATGACAATTTATAAAACATTTACATTGTATTAAGTGTCATAACTAATCTAGAGGTGATCTGAAGTATCAGGGATTCGATGCACAGGTTTTATGGACATACTGTGTCATTTTACATAAGTGCCTTGAGCAACCATGGGTTTGAGTTCTCAAGGGGATCCTGGAACAAATTTCACAGGGATGCCAAGAGACAACTGTATGCATTAAATTAAAATAGGACATTTTATTGATTAAGTTTACTTGCTTTCAATGATTATTTCTGAATTACACCATACTGCTTCTCTAATACATAATACATGTAACAAATATAAAACTATGGATGTTTACAATTTATTGCAAAAATGAGTTGAGATTGTTCTTTCAGTAATCATCGTTACTATAATTTCCAAGTAGTGCATGATGGTGGAAGCCATGGATTTGAAAGTGAACCCTTACTGCAGGCCGCAACACAGCCAATTCCAGAATTATTCTGTTGTGCTCTCACATTAGTGGTAGAAAATAGGGCAGATTTTAATAATGTTTTATTATGCTCTCTCTCCCTCTTGTTTTCAAATAAAATTCTACAGGTAAGCAAAGTTTGCCTAAGTAGATTTCTTAATCATTATTTAGAAAAAACCATACAACTAAATTTATAAGTCCACTAGTGCTCAATTAAAGCAAGTTTCCTGTTTGCTTCTATCATTTTTCATAATCTTTTTATTTTCAGCTTAAATTCTGTCATTTACTAAATACTTGAGTAACTAAACTCAAAAGAAGAAAAATCCTACCTGTTCTTCCTGTACACCTAATCTACCTCAAACTAATTTCCAACAACACTGTGATTGACTGCTAAGTCATATGCATTTTTGGAAATCTATTCAAAGTGTAAAAGGTGTTCAGTGTCAAGAAAAAAATATAGACCACATCTATTCTCAATCACATTTCTTTGACATTTAAAAATTTTAGTATTCACGGTCAAATGATCTAATTCTCATGATAAATTCAAAGCTTTTGTCTCTTCTACCAGCTGAAGAAAATGTGAATTTCCAAGAACTTTCATATTTTCAAAAATCTGTAAGTTGTTAACATCATCCAAAACATTTGACTTAGGGTCACTTCAGGTCACTATAACATGAAATTGTCTGACTGAAGCACACAGGATGAGACCAATAGAAATAAAGGGTGATGAAGGGGGTAACTTGGTAAGTGATAAATGACTGAAAATTTAAAAATATGAAAATCATCATTACTGTTATTATCATCACAACATGTAGGATTCACAGTGGTTGCTGCCTGACTTATACTGAGCACTGTCTATATAACCAGTGGCCTATACTGTCATAAAGGCTAAAACTCCATGGAGTTAAATGACATTTTTAATTTTTTAAAAAGTACTCAATATGCTACATATTGACATATTGAGATTCTTCATATTTTATTATATATGTAAGTGTATGTGTGTGAGTGTGTGTGTGTGTGTGCATGTAATCTCTTCAGTTGTTTACAAGTGATTATGTCTAATTTTTCTGGGCATTGAGCCCAGTTTGGCTTAATTTTTATTTATTCATATGTATTATGTCCCAGATTGTTTTGAGAGGAGAAGTTGCTAATTAACATTATCATACGCAGTATAGTTAAAATTGAACAAAAAGTGAGGGAGAGTAAGAAAAACATAGTTGAAGCAGCAGCAGCTATAATGATGTGGCATGAGGTACCAATCCAGCTAGAGACAAATGCTTCAGAAATCAGCTACAAGCCTGCCTTTACTTTCATATCACACTAGGGAGCCAACCTTCAAGCTGTATTGTTCAGACATAAAAAGAAAGATCATTAGGTTCTAAAGACTAACTTCTTTTTGAAAGCAGATTCGGATTCTAGCTCAGCTCAATCAAGAAAAACTCAGTGGGCCTAGCTCTTATTATATCCCTCTGCACTCTCATTTACCACTCCAATGCATGAAATGCTCATTAATTTCAAAAGATCTGAGCTGCCCTAGGAAAGTGCACAAGGAAGGTAGAAAATGGGTCATAAGACCTTTACCAAGAAATACTGGGAAATCCTTATTATATTAAGCAAGCAGACAAACTGTCCAGGGGATCAAACTCTCTTTTTTATTAAAAAATGTAAAAAAGCAAATCCATGCCAATGGATATCAGGAAATCACCCTCTGGGATGGTAAAAAATAGGTAAGTGCCAACTAGCATTTATATTTTTAACTGGTTTGTCCTTTCTTTCATTACTTAATCTCACATACCACCACCAGACAATGGCCCCAGAATTGGTGCTTAAAAAAGAAAAAGATCATTTATGAGCACAAACTGCATGTATTGACACTATTCTGATTATACTTAACACAGTGTCACACTTGCATTGATTGAACGAGTTGGGCCTATTGTCCTTGTGAGTGTGGAATAAAGAGAAGAACAATTGTTCTGGAGAGTGGACTAAAGTGGAAAAATTCTTCATCATTAGTTGCTGGAGAAAATTACTGGAAGTCAATTTTGGATGTAATAGTTATAGAAGTCTCACTGGTTTATTTTGTCATTTTTGTCACAGAAGGGTAAGGGATACAAACATCTGTCCAAAAATTCCTTTAACATTTTTCTTCATGAGTTAATTGAAAAATTCTATCATTCTCCTATTGTTTTAAGAATGAAGACCTGGACTAAATGAAAGAGAAAAATTGCTTTTATGTGCATTTGTTTTCCCAATTAAGATATATTTTGAGGATATTACTGAGCTATAACAAATCACTGTGAGTTTGTTACTTAATGAGAATTAATGAGGATTTTTTATTTCAATACAAACTGAAAGAGAAAAATAGTTCCCATATAATAGGTAATTTTCCACAATAAATCTTTATGATACTTTCCTGAGATTTATGACCAAAGGACCATGACTTTCACATAAACTGTCATCAAAATCATGAATAAAGTGAAATCACATACTTATAAAAATCATAAAATTTTATTGGATTTTTTTGTCTGTGAAAGACTGAAAACCACACCCCAATTAGCTTATAAATAAAGAAATGTTTTGGCCCAGAGTATCATGGGCTGGGCAAGGTCAGGTTCTCTGCTGCACTATGCATTAGATACACAATCCCACTGTTTGTCCTGAAGTTGCAGATTCTGAAATGGAGACAACAACTCTGTATCTCACATCTTCCTAATTTCATGCCCAAAGGCAGAAAATTGTGCTTCTTAAAAATCGAATGTTATGGCAAGGATTGTCTTAAGTGGCTTCACCTGTAATCAATCCCTGTGGCCTGGGAAATTCGATTGTATTGGATCACACCCTTGGCCTTAGATTCTTAGCTAAGGTGTTTCACTAAACCCTCACTATCTGAGCACAGTGGAAAGGAGAGCTCTCCACAGGAAAATGAAGATGTGTTTATCAGAAAGTTAGCAAATGGCTTCTTGTTGAAGGAAAATAAAGAGATAGAAACAGATGCTCATACAGACAGTACTTTTCCTTCTGTGGAAGTTTTGAAATGCAAATTGAGAAGAAATTTAGCAATAACCACTAACCCAACACTCAGAAGTATATTCTATTAATATTGTGATATATTTATTTTCCAGATTATCTATATTGTTTCCTGCATAGCCTGATTTTAAGTTTATTTTTGAGCCACTTTTCCACATATTTAAAATCGAAATCCACATATGTTTGTATAATTTACCTTTTCTTTATTTAACATTATTTCATGAAAACTTTTAGAAGGAGCACAATGGTTCTCATGTTAATTCCTCCTAAAGAAAAATTCATATCAGGGAATCAGACACTTAAGTTTATTCTGCTCCCTAGTATAAAGTAGTTGAGTGGAAAAGGGATAGAGACATGCCTCATTGGCATACATATGTATTTAATGAAATCGGAAGGATGCTTTTAAAATAGTCTTCCTCCAGTGCAGAATTATATAATGCTTATGTTGTGTGTTTCACTCTGAAGTATATGATAATGTGAATTTTAATGGTACCTTGCACTCCTCTATCTAATGTTTCATAGTATATTTGGCTAATCTCTACTATGGTGTTTTAAATATTATAATTTTAAACTATTAGATGTAAAAAAATAATTTCAATGAATATTCTTGAATACAAATCTTATCCTGTATCTTTAATTATTTCCTAAGGATAAATACTTCAAAGCTGAATGATCTAAAATGTTTTAAGTCTTTTGATACATACTACCAGAATACCCTCCAGAAAGATGCTTCCATTTATATTCACAATCCCTCTCTTGCTAACACTTGGTATTAAGAATGTTTTGTTTTAAATCTAGAAATAATATGTGCACACAGTTAAGAAATTCAAATTGTCCTGTTATTTTGATAAAAACCTGCTTTCACCACATAACACTGTGACTCCACATAATATGGTTTTAACTATTTCTCTATCAAATTTGAATTTTGTTTATTATCATCTGTGCAATAAAATATGACAAGTGGTTGTATTAGGGTTTTCCAGAGGGAGAGCCAGCAGGATATATAGATATATAGACATAGAAAGGAGAACTTCTTAGAATTGACTGTGGAGGCTGAGAATTCCCAGGGCAAGCAGGTCAGCTATCTTCAAGCTAGAAAACCAGTAGTGGGTAGCCTGAGTCTGAGTCTCAAGGCCTCAGAACCCAGGGAAGCTGAGGAGATAACTCTTAGTCAGAGGCCAAAGATCCAAGAAATTGGGGGATTGCTGGTGTAAATCCCGAAGTCCCCAAACCAGACACTGTCCAAGGGCAGGAGAAGATGTTGTTCTGTCCAGCCTCAATGATTGGGGTGGTGCCAACCCACATTGGATAAGGACCAGTCTTTCTTACTCAGTCCACTGATATAAATGCAAAAGGCTGATCTCATGGAAGTAAAGAATAGGACAAAGCTTACCAAAGACTGAGAATAATAGGGAGAGGAGAGTAGGGAAAGGATTCAGTTAATTGATACAAATTTATAAACAGGGGAAATAAATTCTGGTGTTCTCTTGCACAGTGGAATAATAATGTGTTATACATCCCAAAATAACAAGAAGAAAGAATTTCTGATGTTCTTACTATAAGGAAATGATAAATATTTGAGGTGTTGGATATGCTACCTACCTAATTTGGTCATTACACAATGTATACATGTATTGAAACATTACACATTACCCCCATAAATATGTACGATTATGTACATTAAAAATTTTAAAATATAAGTTTAAAATGTTATTTTCTTCCAGGAACATCTTCACAGATAGAACCTAGAAATGACAGTTACTATCTTAGTGTCCCTTAACCACTCAAGTTGACGCAAAATTAATCATCGTAGTGGTTTCCCTTACTTATACCAACTTCCTCCCCATTCTTTCTTCCAAATTTTGAATACCATTATATTTAGATCTCTCTACATTTTTTGTGTGGACACTAGGGATCAAACCCAGGGCCTTGTGCATACTGAGTCATATCCTTATCCCCCTTCATATAATTTAAACTTCTAAACCTAAGAGCATTTACTTTTATCCTCTGGGGCTTAATCATATTTGGGCAGAATCTTTCACAATGATGTTTTCTTCTGTCTCACAACAGCAAGTCTTTTTTACCTCCTCCCTCTATTAACCACATTAGGGAGGAACATACAGATAGAGGCTATCAAATGGATATGACAGAGAATACATGGTGCATACAGAGAAAAGTCACAAGAGCAAGGCGTGGGAAACCTAATGTAGGATAGTTCCTAAGGTCTTTTCTTTTATCAATAGTGGGCTTTGTCCTTCTTGGCACTTGCTGAATATTTGGACTGGTTAGTTTTTTGTTGGGGAAAGCTGTGCTGCCTACCGTAGGATACTGAGCAGCTCCCTGGCCACTGCCCACCAGATGTCAATAGTAACCCTACCAGTTGTGACAATCAAATGTGTCAAGGGACATTGCCCCATGTCCTCTGTAGAATATTATTGTATTTAGAATGTAGTGTCCTCTTTAGAAAAGCCACTGTTCTATTGGAGGAGCATGGCTTTGTTTACACGGCGGTGTAGATTTTGGTAGGCAATGCAGTCTAACTGAAAGTATACCTGGAGTCTGTGGCACTTGTAGGGCTGGTTCTAGGGATACAGGCAGAGAGGGTGACAGCAAGTTTCTTTCTGCTGTAACTAAACTGTGAGCTTTAGTCTTGGAGGAGTACTTGGTGCTTTTATTTTTTCTAGGAAGGATATTTATTTTCCTCCCCTCCAGCCTGCTCCCTAGGCTTGCTGAAGGTACTTACATTCTCCTTTTCTTTCCCCCAAACCCACAAAAACATTCTCTTAGGTTCCTTTCTAACCTATCTGGAACATTTATTTCCTAATGTTTTGTTCTTTCCTTACAGAATCCAGTCCCACTTCCAGCATTTTGAATAATTTAAGAATGTTTCTTTAAAATTGTCTTCAGATTGCCCTGAATTTACAGCTCGCTGGTTGTGAATTCCCTCTGTGTTTCATTTTCGCTTTTAATTTTTGACTCTGAGTTTTTCTTCCATGCGAATCATTTTCTACTGAAGTCTTGCTGGGATCTGGTAATGAAGATGCGCAAGTGGGGAAATTTACGCCTTTTACTGGGCACTATGAGTTGTACCAGTTTCACTAGTCAAGTCTGTAAGGTTAGTTTCTCAGCTCATGACTTCCTCACCATGGGGGAAAATTAAAGATTATCTCCCATAGTCATGCAGAACAAAATTTGAGTATTTGATTTCTTGTTTCTGGCTACTCTTTCCACACCCAAGTTCCCAGGGAGATAGCATGCTACCTGTGGTATACCTCTGCCCTGGTGAATACACTTCTGTTTTAGTTTTCTATTCATGTACAGGAGCCTTCTTCTCAACTAGCTTTTATGCTGAGTCTTTAGTTATATTTCATTTTAAGTATAGCGAGTACAGCTATAACTCTTCTGTGAAGCAGGTGCAAAAACTTTGTCTCAAAACATGAATCAAATTACAATACCATTTTGGGCTAATGGACATCCCACTCTTTGCTTTCAGGCACATGGAGAGTTTCCTCTCTTGCATTGAAGCTCAATCAACTATGCATTTTATTGTGCTTTACTTATTTATATTGCTATTTTATGAATCATGGACATGGGAGGCAGGTATACCTGAGTCTATTTAGCCACACTGACTCAACAGCTGCCAGGCCCTCTGTGCATGGTGGGGAGAGCACGCTCACTGAGAGCAGAGATGACCTGCCAGGGCAAGCTGACAGCAAGGCAGAAAGACCAGTGTGAAGGTCATCACTAGGCACAAAAAGAAGTCGATTTCCTCTTTCCCCTTGCAGGGCCAGAAATCAACGGAAATTTTGTGATATTAACAGTGTACAACCAGACTGTTTTTAGAGGAGAACTCTGGAAGTATGTAAAGTGATTGATGATCCAAAAAGGAAAACATCCAGTGAGGCAGACCAATTAGGAGGTAGGATGGCAGATCAAGCTGAGACTACATCCTAAGAAAGACCAGTAATGCGACTGTGGTCCTAATGACGAGGAGGTGAAATTCAGGTAATCTCTCTGGGGTGGACAGGAAGTGTTCTGCTTAGTGACAAAGGATGAGGAAATGGAACTTGGAAAGATACTGAGGTTGCTACTTGGAAGGCATAGTACATTGACATATAAAGGACTGGAAAAGCCAGATGGGGGTGAGGTTGCACCCCACCCAGAAATCTATGTTGTATGTTAATAAAGAAATATGTTTAAAGAAGAGAGCCCTGGCTTTGAAATATAAACAGAAACAAATTCATTCAGGTGAATAATGTTACTGCTTTATATGTAAAGCAATAAATTATCAAGACCAATACAGAACATGTAGGAATCCCAACAATTAAAAGCCAGGTGGAGAAGGAAGAGCAATCAAATATGGATGAAAAGCAACAGCTGGCTTAGAATAGGAAGAACTTACAGAAACAACAGTGCTGACAAGAGACCAGATGTCAAAAAGAAGGGACCTACTGCAGTGTCAGAGCTGCAGGGAAGGGAATAGGAGAGGGGCTGAAGGTAAGGAAACAGGCAGGGTGAGGATTTAGATGCAATGAACCATTTTATTTCTTAATAGAGAAGTACTGGCTAAAACAAAAATATGAACTAAACTCTAGGTAGCTAATTTGTGGATGTATGCCATTGTCTTATGTAATTCTTATACTTTCTTTGTATAAGAATATTCAATATATCCTTATTAAAATTGAACTGAAATATAAAGTAAACAAACTAACCTGATTAGATTGGGTCATTAAAAGACATTAGATAGAGTTTGTCTATTTCTCCCATGCTCCCCTCCCTACCCCACTATGAATCAGCCTCCTTATATCAGAGAAAACATTCCTCATTTTTTTTTGGGGGGGGCGGGGTGGAGATTGGCTAACTTCACTGGGAGGGGCATAGGGTTAGCAAGGATGGTGGAATGTGATGGACATCATTATCCAAAGTACATGTATGAAGACACAAATTGGTATCAACATACTTTATATACAACCAGAGATATGAAAAATTGTGCTGTATATGTTTAATAAGAATTGCAATGCATTCTGCTGTCATTTATTTTCTAAAAAATCAATTAAAAAATTTTCAAAAAAAATTTTTAAAAACTTCCTATGACATTAAAAAAAGATATTAGCTACTTTTTTGCTTATTTTTTTTTTTTAATTTTAGGGCAATGAAAAGGAAACAGGAGAAAAATAAACATTAATGTTACTATAAACAGATATCAATCTGCCTTTGTTAGATTCTAATAGCTAAACAGCCCGTTTTAAAATTAAATGCCTTGGTTGTTTAAGAGGCTTAAGACAGAAAGTTCATCATATTCTGATGATAACAGTATGCACAAGCAATTACAACACAAGGAGAAGATAGCATGTTAGTTAGAGAACTGAGCTGTGACTGCGGAATAGAATTTAAAAAAATCGAAAATATGAGTGGGTTTGGCAACATGTAGTGTGGTAAAGGGAGAAGGGACATAAACAGAAGAACTACAATTTTTACTTGTGATTCCTTTAAAATTAATAAAAATCTACAAATGTTCCTATATCTTCATGCATATAAACATATAGCACATTATTCTGCAAAGTTATGTTCCTCCTAACCAAAGCAAAGATAATGTAAGTACAGAACTCAATGATTTTTTTTTTTTTTATAAAATAAGGAAAAAGACCAACTCTCATCCTTCTTTGACCATCCTAAGCTTCCCCCCCTTAGATGCCAGAAAATTCTCTCATCCTCTTTTGTGTGCTATTTGTGGTAGTTGTATGGACTGGGAGGAATATGAAGATTTTATAGGAACAATGGAAAACGTATGTGTCCTGGACATTAGCAACTTTATTAAATCTCTTTCTGCCACAGCAATAGTTAGCCTTCTCAACTCGTTTTTGATGAAAAGTAGTGGAACTGAGGACCTGGAAGGCCAATCATGCTTCCAGAAAGTGCAGACGTGGTTCTTTGAGTTCAGAGGCCTCCATCTCTATGGGCTCCACATCAGCAGATTCAATCAACTGAGGATTGAAAATATTCAGGAAAAACGTGTCCACAGTGAACATGTAGAGATGATTTTCTTGTCATTATTCTCTACACAATATAGTGTAACAGCCATCTACATAACACTTACATGGTACTATGTATCGTAAGTACACAAAGATGATTTGAAGTATTCAGGAGGACATGAATAGGTCCTACGCCAACACTATGGCATTTTATACAAGGATTTGCATCGGAGGATTTTGGGGTCTGCAAGTGGTCCTAGAACCAATCCTCCTAAGACACCCAGAGACGACTGTAGTTACTTAAAGTGACAACAGGTTTTTAGAATGGGATACTATTCTATGGACTCAGCAGGAAAAGAAATTTAAAATTTGGAAAAAAAAAAAAAAGAAGGAACAGTCATTTCAGAATCCTGGAAAAGATAAGCCTTCTTTAGTTAATAACTGAAAGCTACTTGGAAAAATGTGAAACAGAATTCAACTAATCAGTTATTGTTGTGCAATAATTCAAACCCAACACCAGTTTTCCTAGATACAGATTTTTTTAAGAGAGAGAAAGAGAGAGAATTTTTTAAATATTTATTTTTCAGTTTTCGGTGGACACAACATCTTTATTTTATTTTAATGTGGTGCTGAGGATCGAACCCAGCGCCCCACGAATGCCAGGCGAGCGCGTTACCGCTTGAGCCACATCCCCAGTCCCAGATGTTTTACATTGAAATTTCCTACCAAACCTCTCTAAAGGCAACCTCCTGGAGTTCGGTCTTAGAAATTACTTCAACTTGGCTTTAGGGGTGGGGTGGGGTAAACACTGTGTATCACTCTTCCCTAAGTCTTAATGAGAGAAGACAACAGTTAGCACTGAAACCATATCCACAGATGTGTTGGTGAGTAATCCCTGGTTTTCCATCCTTGAATAAATAATATATAGACATCCAAGATTCTAATGTTCTCAGGAAACCAAAGCAAAATGGATTTTTAAAACCTCCTTCAACTGTAAATTTGCCAACAGTAGAATTTATATTCAATATGAGACACAGTAAAAGCAATCTAGCTTTTATGATTTAGTTTCATTGGTTTCAATTTTTTTTTGTATATTTGATGTAAATTGTTCAACTCGTTCAAATTTAAGGGGAGCTTTTTATAGTTTAGCAACCAGAAAAGTTCATCTTTGTCTTACTTTTTTATGCATTATCCTTGACAAACCGTTTTTGAATATTGGCTGCAGATATGAAGCACTGAGCTAGGCATAAGAAAGGTTAGTATAATAAAATCTGTGTCTTTGAGGAGTTTACCATCTACCAAAGACTAGCAGGTGCTATGGTGTCTTCATAAAAGCTCAGTGCAGGCTAAGTGAGGAGCCAGCTCCTAAAACCTGCAAAATAGCAACATTGTGGTAATTTTATATTTCTCCCCAATAGTAGGTAGATAACTTTATTTCCCTGTAAAGATATAAGAGAAAACTAAGAATGTCTGGTCTACCTGTAAATTTGTGCATGGTCACTGAGTTTCAGGCATGCATGAGTGCATTTAACTTGTGCTCACAAGGAGAAACCTCTAGATGGCAATGACATTCAGTGGACTGATACACAGCTGACCTGAAACCAGGGACCTGCATTTGTGGTTTGTGTCCCCCTCTGCCACTTCCTGCCATCATGTGAATTTGCAGGAAAATTTAATCTGAATTATATTTTCCTTGCCTTATAAAATGAGAGTCATGATTCCTTCCTTTGAATTTATCCCAAAGATTAAATGACAATGTGTTTTAAAATAGTCTTGTCAATCAAAGCTTTATATGAATTTTAGTTACACAAAAACATGAAGGGAACTATAAAGAGAAGAATGTTGTTAAATAAAAAGCTAAATATATCTGTAGAGAATATGCATCCTACATATAAGTAAATGCTCTATATTATTCAAGAATAAAAAATTCATTAGCTTGATAAAAGCAATGAGAATTATGTCCTACTATTCACTAACCCAAAAATAATGCACAACTTTTAATTTGCCATGAAGCAGGCAGTGTGTTTAATCTTATGTTGCATTTTAAATTTTAGCCTTCATTTATTAAGAGGAGGGGAAAATAGGACTCTTTCCAATATGTTTTACATTTTTATAAACCTAGACATAGCCAATAAAACCACAAACCTTCTAGCAAAGAAAATGTTTTCCTCTCCGAGATCATAAAAATAAAATACTGATTACATTGAATAGTATTTTAAATTAACTCACAATGCTAGCTTTAATCACATTTCATGATTATATGAATTATCATTTATTTTCTCTTTGCAAGCCATTTTTTTTTCCTACTTAGAAGCCATACATTTTCAAGTTTCCATGTGTAATTTCTGCACAGAAACCACTGTGGGTTTATTTGCATTTTGAATAAACACTGGCTTGTTTGTTTAATAACAATAAAAATATATCAAGCCATCCACATTTCACGAGCCACAGTGTTCCAGTCAACAGAAGATTCAAACCAGAATATGTAAAATGTAATGGGATAAGTGGAGGGCAATTGTGTGGATCTGGCTATAGGATCTTTGTGTAATAGTACCTAACTCATTTCTGCAGTGTAATGATCTTGCTCTTTTTCGGGGTTGAAATGTAAGGATTTGCTACCTAGTATAATGGAATAATTTAAAACATCTTTGAAAGAATCTTTGGAATGCATACATTTACTTTCCAGATCATAAAACCAACACAAATAATTTAGGTCAGATTGGAAAGACTGTAACTCACTGTTCACCAGCCAGGCCCATGGCTAATCCATATTTTATGGAACGTACATATTTAATGAAAGAGGAACCATATTCCATTTCAGAATGAAATGAAATGCTGGTTGTTCTGTAATTAAAGGGAAGGACACTGCCCTTTGCTTTTCACAATTTAGCTTCCGGGTGGTAACTGGCACCCCAGGGAAGACCTGCCATTTTTTCCTGCCATTTCTGTCTACATCCTGTTAAAGCTGCAGGGCAAGGGCAGGAACCGTGCCCACTTGTTCGAGATCATCCTTCTAAACATACCTCTCAGCAGATATTGAAAGCCCATTCCAGATACATTTGCCTCGCTGTTAGAGTCTGTAAACAAGTCAAAATAACACCTGGCATTTTGCCAGGGGAATGTTAGAGTTGTAAACAAGTCTGGATGGTGCCTGGCAAAATGCCAGAGGGAGTGGTTTGAGAAGTAACACAAACAAGCCATTAAGTGTGGAAATTCTTTATTGGTTGACTGATGTATCTAGTTTATGCTAATTAGATAAGCTGTGTGGAATGTATAAATACTGCTCCTGTCCTGCAATAAACGGCTCCCACTCCTGCTGTATCAATCTACACAAGTTGTTCGTCACCCCCCGGTTATTTTGCTGCAGCCGGACTGCAGCAGATGGTGGCCCGTACGGGGAGCCCCGGGACACTCGGGGGTAAGTGACGAAAAAAAGCTGCCCGTCCATAGATAGGACGGG
>NW_026000020.1:2893517-2899761 GCF_001458135.2 Marmota marmota marmota
AGGGAGGGGGAAGGAGGGGGAGAGAGACAAGCACCACTTTGTTGGTACCAAGGAGGGGAGAATCTGTCTAGAATCATCTATATCACTATATTCAAAATAAATACAGTCAATACTATTCATGTTTCAGAAAGAGGTAGAATGACTCTTCCACTTTCAGGCTGTGCATATTGCCTTCAAGAAAGGGGTGGGGCAGGGAGGGATAGATAGCCTGGCCAAACAAGAGAAGGGGACCCACATCCCAAGTGTCTAATCTGAGGGCTAGCTGAATTCACATATTGCTTTTCAAAATTTAAGTACTCAGTTATCCAAGTCCATAAATGAGTAAAGGGAGGATTTAGTCATACACTGGACTCCTTGCCATATTATCTAAGATGCTAAGTGTACAGAAACTATATTTCTCTTTTCATTCCTAAGAAAGGTCATGGCTGAAAGCCAAAGTCAAGACTTAAAATTCTACAGTCTATAAAAAAGATAACATCGGTGGACCAATAAAGAAGTGATTTTCATTGGATATTTTCAGTGTGAATTGGGTGAAGGGTGGTCAGAATAAACAAAATAATTATTTATGAAGATGTCTAATTGACATAGAAACAGAAGACATAGGATTCAGTGGATGTTTGGACTGAATTATCCATAATTTAGCTTGCCTTCAAGATGAGGGCCCAGAAAAGACGCATCCTGATTTAATTCACCACTATATTTGACTATGGGGCTTGAGTTGTTTTGGGAAAGGTATGGAACACTTAACCAGGTATTGAATTTTCTGTGTGATTTCTGGCTTCACTTTGAAAGCTTTTCCTCTACCTCCCTCTAGTGAGTCAAAGGAGGCAAAACAAAAGAAGCATGAGCAATTCTTAAAATTGGGAGAAAAAATAAAAACAAAAACCCAGGACCCTTATGCAAGGTGGTTGGCAGTTCAATCCTATATCATTTTCAGTTTGGACATTGTCTTCCTCTATCTCTTTGAAATTGTTTCAGAATAACAGTAATGAGATTTCTTAAAAGTGACATAGAATGGCTGGGTACCGTGGCACAGACCTGTAATCCCAGCAACTTGGGAGACTGAGGCAAGAGGATCACAAGTTCGAGGCCAGCCTTAGCAATTATTGAGGCCCTAAGCAACTTAGCTAGAACATACCTCATATTTAAAAATAAATAAATAAGTAATTAAAAAGGACTGTGGATGTAGCTCAGTGTAGCTCTAGGAAAGTCTCATTCACAGTACTTAAAAAAAAAAAAAAAGAAACCAGCATAGAATACATTAGAACCATTGCTATATCAATATACTCTGGTTCAGCAACTGTGATCTCTAAGTCACAGCTCATTTCTGGAAAATCATTTCTGAAACAGAGTTATCTTTGTTGGACCGGATTGTTCTTCTAAGAAACACAGCTAACAGGTGTTTCCAGCCACCAGATAGATACTTAGTAGGAAAGGAGTACTGATGCCTTACTACATCTAAATGATCAAGGAGACACGGAGAAGGGACAAGGCAAAGTCACACAATCACAACTCCTCCTTTCTGCCAAGTCCTCAGGGTTCCCAGACTCCGTATGCACAAATCTACAAGAGAAGAGGCAAGAGAACCATATGCCAATCATACCTCAGCAATTTCTTAAGTGTTTATTCTGCAAGTTGGAAAAAACATAGGAAAACAGAACAGAATAGCACCTACATTTTTGTGTCTGTGTTTGCTGAGGTGCCAGATCAGGAAGAGTGAATAAAAACTGACTTCCATTTTAAGTGAATCAAGGAGAATTTCAAAAGACTTCTGACAAGCTCTTGATTATGAGCATCTTAACAGTGTATGTTTATAAGCATAGACTTATAGAAGATCACTGAAGCACTGTGAAGAGAAGTGTAGAAAGTTGCAGCAAAACAAGATAGAAAAATTTTCTAGGGATAGAGATGGTGATGACAGTGCCATAGTTTTACACATTAGTTTTACATATGGATTTTGATAGTCCTGGAGTTATTCAAAGGTATTACATTTATAAGTCCTGCCACAATGCCACTGATTAAAAAACATGATTACTTTTTTTTAAGGATATTTCTACATTTTTTTTAAAGAGAGAGAGAGAGAGAGAAAGAGAGAGAGAGAGAGAGAATTTTTTAATATTTATTTTTTAGTTTTCGGTGGACACAACATCTTTATTTTATTTGTATGTGGTGCTGAGGTGAGCATGCCAGGTGAGCGCACTACCACTTGAGCCACATCCCCAGCCCCTATTTCTACATTTATTTATGCACAATTTATCTAACATATATATAGAATGTACACTCCCCTAGGCCTTCAAAAAACAAATAAGAAGTACACTTTACTATTAAGACATTTAGTGGAGAATTCACAAAAATAAGTTATAATAACAATATTATGTAATAAAATTAATAAGAAGAAGTAAACACAATAGTGGTAAAAACACACAGAAGACACAAGCTAGATTGGGTGAAATGTTAGGGAGAGTATGGGAAATTTCCCTGGAGGGGATAACATGCACTGACTACCTGCCTTATGTGCCTGGAAAACACCCAAAGATGTGAATGAGACTTTTCTAGAGACTAGTTTCCAGGTCAGCCTCCAAGAATTGCAATAATTATAACTTAAACAATGCTGAATCTCACAGATGTTAAAATCAGATTGTCTACTGTATCTATATTCCTTTATTAAGCAAAATCCCATTGGGGGGCCAGCAACTATTTAGGTCTTTAAAATGAGGCAGTGAACCAGATAGACAGGTTATTAACTTTGGAGCCCTCCACTGGAGAGATAAGCAACAAACAGGTGGACATATTAACCAGGTAATCTGGCTTGCAATCAGCCCTAGGAAAGAAATAAATGGTGATGTGTTAAAGGGCCAAAGGGGCAAGAGAGGGGAGCATGCTGGGGCTGATCTAAGTACCAGACCTGAACAAGAAAAAGGAACAGTCATGAAGAGTTAAGTGGGGTGGGATGTGTCTCCTGCGAAAGGAATGGCCAGGCCACAGGTCCAGCAGCGGCAGGGAAAGGCAGCCTGCCTGAGGAGCACACAGGGGGGTGATGTGGAGTATGATAAGCTGCAAAAATCAGTAAGGTGCAGTTAAGGAATAAGAATTCGTTTAAATGCAATGAAAATGACTGAAGGAAATTAAGCAGAAGAGGACAACTTGCAATAATTATAACTTAAACAATGCTGAATCTCACAGATGTTAAAATCAGATTGTCTACTGTATCTATATTCCTCTATTAAGCAAAATCTTAAACTGGGGGGCCAGTTTAAGTTATAGTTATTGATTTACCTTTGAATGCAACCACACTGGCTGCTACTCAGTGGAGAGGGATTGTGGGAGGAGTGGATGAGAGTGAAGGCAGAGAGCAACTAGGAGTTTCTTTTTCAGCTCTTGTGAAAGGTTATGGCGGCTTAGACACAGAGGTGTGGCGGAGAGGGGATAAGGGAGTGAGGCTGAGACACATCATGACTATAGAAGCACCAAGATTTACTGGATGTGTGTGTGTATGTATGAGAAACACACACACATACACACACACACACACACACACACTAAATCCAAGTTGGTTCCTAGGTATTTGATTTAGGAGATCAGTAGGATGGATGGTGCTGCCATATACTGACTTAGGGATATTTTGAAAATATGGATTCAAAAGGGATGAATTTTCCTACCAAATGAGAAAAATCTCTGTTTGGGAAAAGGAAGGGGTCCGGGAGGCAATAAATCTACAGTTCAGTCCTGGGACTGTGGGTTTGGTTCTCAAAGGATGCGGAGGGTTGAGGTATACACCAGGAGATAGCCCTATCCCCATCCTCTCTGAGGCTGTTTGGGGTCCTTGCTAGTGACTTACTAAGGGGACAGGTGGGTCCCAGCTGGGCTGAACAAAGAGGGAATGACCCTTTTAAGAAGAAGTTCCCAGGTTTTCATGGAACATGTATTTTCACTTTGAAAATAATCAGAGAGGATAGGTTTGCAACATTTTAAAATTAACAGATATGCCATGCTTGTTAACTCATTTTTTTTAATAAAGGAGAAAATACCGATCAAGAGATTTTGTTAAACTCAAACTGTGTTGCTATTTCTCAGACAGGCTATGTCCCTACCTAATGCTTCATGCTTGGGTATTTTCTTCACCCCTCTGAGTTCCCCAAGTCTGTTTTGAGAACAGATCAATCCCTCTGACCTTCAAAGCCAGAGAAAATGATCTAAGACGAAATTAGAAAAACCTCTCCCTCATACACCTAATTATGCCACCCAGTGAGAGGTAGACTTGTTTTCATTAAAAATAAACTATGCAAAGACCAAAAACTAAATAAAATTGGAAGTGAATATAATGAGATGATGCCAAGATATGAAGTCATCTTGATATGAGTGAGAACATTTGGATTTTGATTTAGAAAGTAGCAATAAATAAAATAATCTATCCTTTCTCAATCTGAACATGTTCATTTCTTATGTAGGTTTACCAGCAGAGGGCCCCCTGATACCTTTTTCTTCTCCCCCCTCCAACATTTTAAAACAAGTCAGAAAAAATCAGAATCCACTTGATCCTATCCTATTGGTCATTTGCCAACCAAGAGACGTGATTGAGGACACTGCTGATGTCAGCAGAGTGCAGGCCCTGTCCTTCTGGGTAAGGGGATATGGGGCTGTATGTTGTGGAGGACATGCTGACAGGTGACAAGTATTATAGCCCCTTCAGTAAATGCTTGGTGTGCATTAACAAATTTGAACTAACATGGTAAATCCCCATTATTTAATATAAAAATTCTTATAAATGATGTTTTAATATTAACAGCAAAATACTTATTTTTAAAAGGGTCCTTATGGGCTAAAGCCTGCAACTTGGTTTTCAATCAAGCTGAAAAATTCAAGACTATCATTTTGTTAACTTTTAGTCAAAGCAAATCAGTTAAATAAATGTTATTTGTTTTCAGCGTAATCTTTTTTGGGTTTTTTTTTTTTTTGAATACTAAGAGTTGAACCCAAGACCTTGCATATGTTAGGCAAGCACATCTACCACTGAGCTACTTTCCCAGCCCCAATGGCTTACTTTTGATTGGTAAATTTGAACTTTTTAAATAGAGTGTGTTTTCATAATGTGTCTTTGGGGAATAAACTATTCTAAATCATAAACAGTCTTATTTCCTGGACTGTACTTTGTATCTCAAAGCATTTAATGATAACTGAAGACTTTGTTGATTTTCCCTGGGACAACCTTGTGGTCTCCAGATTTTAATTAACTTAAAATTCAATTATTTATTCTATATGATATTGTGTTAGTAGATACTTGACATGCATTTGCCAAAATCTATAGAACTGTACAACATAAAGAGGAAACTCTAATGGGCTTTAGTTAATAAAAATTATCAATATCAGTGCCTTAAATCTAACAAATGTACCATACTAAGCCAAGATAATAATGAGTTAGATGGAAGTACTCTATATTATCTGCTCAGATTTTCCATAAAACTATAACTGATCTTTAAGAAAAAAAAAAGTCTTTTTTAAAACAAAGAAGGAGAAAGAGAGAAAGAGTGCTTTAATTTTCATTTTGATTTTCTCCCCAAAGCCAAGTGTTAACTCTTTGGTCCCCAGACTGTGACACTATTGAGAGTTGGTGGAACTTTTAGGAGATGAGGCCTAGAAGAAGTAAAGGTGGTTGGGGACATGCCCCGGAAGGGCAGATTGTGACCCCCCCTCTTCCTCTCCTTCTTGGCTGCTAGGAGGTGAACAACCTTGCTATATAACCTACTTCCCACCATGATGTGCGCCTCACACACAGACACAAAATCAATGGAATCAATCAATCATGGACTGGAACTTCCAAAACTGAGCCAAAATAAACCTTTCTTCTTTTTAAGTTGATTTTCTCAACTGTTTTTTACAGTAACAGAAAGCCTCCACGGGAAGAAAAGGCTGGTCATGCCTCCTCACTTCTTCCTGGGCAGAGCCTCTGAGAGTGAAAGTGTGGAGAATTTACAATTTGCTCACTCGCAGTTTCTGTGTTGGGAGTTTGGTGAGGAGGTCCCAGAATTCATTTTCCTAAAAATTACTGTGATGATGGTTTAAATACATCCAAGCAGAAGAGTTACCTCATAGGGACTGTGGCTATATCACATGGCAGAGACAGCCCCAAACTTCAAGCCTGAAACCAAAAGAGAAAATCAACCATCAGAGTGGACAAAGAACAACTCAGGATTCCTGTGTGACCAATGATTCAAGGCCTAATGTCTCCGCCCCCCCCCCCCCCCCC
>NW_026000020.1:2903125-2907270 GCF_001458135.2 Marmota marmota marmota
AAAAGAGAAAAATCAACCATCAGAGTGGACAAAGAACAACTCACGGATTCCCTGGTGTGACCCAACTGATTCAAGGCCTAATGTCTCCGACCCCCCCCCCGCCCCCAGGGCTTCAGATGGTTCCCACCTAGACACAGAGGACAAATAATTTCTTTTTTAAAATTATAGTAAATATTTTGGGATCAGTCATGGGTAGTCAAGAAAAAAAAATCAGTTTTCACAAGGTTGTGAACTGTTGGTTAGATGTATAAATAATTGCTTTCAATGATTGCACACATTTTGATTTCAAGAAACATGGTTCAAATGTAAGGACTGTTAAAAAAAAAAGTGTACATATCGCAAGGTGCAGTGGCACATGCTTGCAAGCCCAGCATCTTGGGAGGCTGAGGCAGGAGGATCATGAATTCAAAGACAACCTCAGCAAAATGGAAGTGCTAAGCCAACTCAGTGAGACCCTGTCTCTAAATAAAATATAAAATAGGGCTGGGGATGTGGCTCAGTGTCTGAGTGCCACTGAGTTCAATCTCTGGTACCAGAAAAAAAAAAGGTACATTATCTTCCATTCTGATAATGGTGGATAGCATAATTCATAAACCAGAACTGTTCAGAGCATTCTTTACCATAGCAGAGAAAAAAAAAATGATTGTAATCTTAAACCAACATTGGCAAGGGAATTTCACTCCAAATTTATGACAGTATTTTTGCCACGTGTCCTACCTGTCAAACTCATAATCCTGGTAAAACTGTATGGCAGGGTGGCATAGGAGAGGGCTTAAAGCTTTACAACCTATTTAAATATTTGCAGATGGATTCAATAAGTTGCTCAATCCAAATAGTTATAAATGCATTTTTTGTACTGTATATCTTCTTGCCGGTACGTGCTTTTTCCTGTCAAAAGTCCAAACTTCTTATTCTGACATGGGAATTATTCTCCCTTTGGGTAGTGACAAATTTTACAGGGAAAGTGATAGAAGAACTTTCTAAGTCTCTGCAGCTCATTCAGGAGCCCCGCTGTCTTTTTATTCCTAGTCTTCAGAGAAACCTGAATCAAAAACTGGTACCCAAAATAAGCTCACGAGTTTGCCAGGAGACTTACCAGAAGCTTTGATGCAGCGCATCAACTTTATAAGCAGCAGGTGTCGGCATCTGTTCCTGGAGCTGTCCAGGAACCCCTGCAGGAACTTCAGCCAAGAGGGCCTGGAGCAACACCAGCATAGGACGCCATTGAATCTCTCAGAAAGAGATGTGTGGTGCTGTTACAGAGCAAAACAAAGAACCGCAGTGTAAGACTGAAGTAGTCAACCTCTCGTTTATTTTTTCTCAGTTAAAAAGACATGGCACAAGAATGAAAGAAACATTTTTAAGCCATTTGCGTGACCAAACAGGGTGTGCTAAGCAGGAGGTGGGTGACAGAGGCGGGGTTTCCACGTGGGAGAAACATTTCTTATATGAAATGGAGTCTCAGTGTAAAGTAGAGTTTGTTTGGTCAAGGAACATAGAGTTTGGCCCACAATGCATTCAGCTGTCAGATAACAAGATGCGAACTCAAGAAATTTGCTGGCTCTATGATCTTTAGGTTGACCACAGTGCTCACCTATATAATAACCATCCAACGATATATGAAACCTCAACTTTTCATGAGTATACTACATTAGAATAAAATTCTACAGTGGAGAAGGAATCAAAATACAAATCCAACAGAAAATAAAAAATATCATGAAATTTCCAAATACAGAGGTAAAAAATTCTGGGTTTTTTAAATAGACAATGATTATCATGAGTTGTATAGATTTATTTGGATGTATTTTAAAGTGATATAAGGTTTTAATTTTAAATTTTCAGAATTCCCAAAATTGTATTTGCAACTTTGGTTAGAAATTGAATGTATTTATTTATTTATAATACTTTATTTGTTTTTTAATTGATTTTATTTTTTTAGATACAGGATAGTGGAATGCATTTACAATTCCTATTACACATATAGAGAACAATTTTTTATATCTTTGTATATAAAGTATGTTCACGCCAATTCATGTCTTTATACATGTACTTTTTTGCATTACAATTCTTATTACATATATATACCACAATTTTTCATATCTCTGTTTGTATATAAAGTATGTTGACATCCAATTTGTGTCTTCATACATGTAATTTGGATAATAATGTCCATCACATTCCACTGCCCTTGCTAATCCCTTGCCCCCTCCCTTCCCCTCCCACCCCTCTGCCCTATGTAGAGTTCATCTATTCCTCCCATGCTCCCCCTCCCTACCCCACTATGAGTCAGCCTCCTTATTAAAAAAAAAAAAAAAAGACATGGCAACATGGCACAACCATTAGGAGACTTTGCCTGGGATTCTCAAGAAGAAAATGACAATGTGAAGAAAAAAATTTTCTCACGACTAGTGAAAGAAAGTGTGAGTGAGCTTGGAGATCCAAGACTGTCACTCTCCTGATCCACTTCGGAGGAGAGAAAAAGAGGAAATAAGGTCAGTGGCTAAACGGGGGAACTTCATGGCACCTTGACTGTTTTCCTTGTCGCTCTCCTCATCAAAATTGCCATACCCACTCCCATTTTTCACCATTTATACTGCATCTGGAAAATTTAAGACAAAAACAACTTATGAATTTTATTCTGATCATATTTCCAGACTTCATTGAAATCCAAACCTTTTTCTCAGAAAGGTGATTTCTACCTTCTGTCCAGGTAAATTCTGGGGAAAAAAAATTGAATTAATTTTACTTGTCTGCACACTTTTATTGTGTCTTCAAGCTTCAAGCTGTTTTACTCCACAGAGCTTTTGGATTTTGTGACTTTGTTGACTTTCAACAATAAATGTTTCTTAAATGAAAAAAAAAAGTATGGAACTGCAAGAAAACAGCTGAACAGAGCTATGTAGAGAGGTCTCTGAGGTTTTATGGTGTCTCCAATAATAAACACAACATATTGAACTCTCCCTGTGTAAATGGATTATTGTCCCTTGTTATCTCATCAATTCCTCCAAACATTATTGTGAAGTCAGTTGAAGAGGCTGGGGTGCAAAGATTCTAAATAATTTACTCAAGGTCAAAATATTATTCAGTGGCAATGGGAAGTCTGCATGAGACATTTAATATTATTGACTCTGATAACATATCTCAAATTTGTCTCTTTGCTAAGATGACACTTTTCTCAGTGCAAGCATCATTTTACCTATGATAAGATGAAATTTTGAATCCAGAAACTGTTTTGTTTCAGTCCAAAAATCAACAGAATCCTCAGATGCAGGTTCATTTTACAACTGAGTAGAACATGAGGTATTGCCATAGTCTGATGGAAAAGTTGCTAGTTCCTCCTGGGCAGGTTTTATGGGACGTTGCCTAATTCTGTGGTTTTGGGGGTGTGGTTATACCCCCTTAATTGCAATGTCCTAACAAATCAGTCTTCACTACATTGGCAGCCTGCACAGCTTGCCCCTTCTTCACTTTAGCTTTATGTGACCCACTCAGGTTGGGGTCTATGGTAGCATTAGGCAAACCTTTTATGTAAAGGGCGGCCATATTATCACTCTTGCTATTTCTCACCTTTGCACTGTAACATCAAAGCAGCTCTAGGTAGTGCATAAAGAAATGGGCATGTCTTTCCAATAAAATCATACTTACGAAAGCAGGCAGTGGGTTAGATTTGATCTTCAGGCTATTAATTGGCCAACTGCAGATCTAAAAATACATGCAAGGATGTTAGATGAATTAACACATTAACACTTGGAACAGTCTGGCACACACTAAATTCTACATAAGTGAATGAAACAAATAAATAAAATAAAAACAGAAATTTATGAAATTCCCTAAATACATCATGCCTTCTTTTTAAATTTTTTTAAATTTTTTTATTCTTTTTTTATTATTAGTTGTTCAAAACATTACAAAGCTCTTGACATATCATATTTCATACATTTGATTCAAGCAGATTATGAACTCCCATTTTTACCCCGTATACATATTGCAGAATCACATTGGTTCCACATCCACTTTTTTACATATTGCCATACTAGTGTCTATTGTATTCTGCTGCCTTTCCTATCCTCTACTATCCCCCCTCCCCTCCCCTCCCCTCTCCTCCCATTTTCTCTCTCTACCCCATCTACTGTAATTCATTTCTC
>NW_026000020.1:2907303-2936527 GCF_001458135.2 Marmota marmota marmota
TAATTTTTTGAGTTCTTTGTATACTCTGGATATTAGGGCTCTATCTGAAGTGTGAGGAGTAAAGATTTGTTCCCAGGATGTAGGCTCCCTATTTACCTCTCTTATTGTTTCTCTTGCTGAGAAAAAAAAAAAAAAAACTTTTTATTTTGAGTAAGTCCCATTTGTTGATTCTAGTTATTAACTCTTGGGCTATGGGTGTTCTATTAAGGAATTTGGAGCCCGACCCCATAATATGTAGATTGGAGCCAACTTTTTCTTCTATCAGACGCCGTGTCTCTGATTTGATATCAAGCTCCTTGATCCATTTTGAGTTAACTTCTGTGCATGGTGAGAGAAAAGTAAAAAAATCAGGTTTATATATTTTCATGCTTAGTAAGCAATTGTGTGTGTGTGTGTGTGTGTGTATTGATGTTCTTGATGTGGTAAGATCCTAAGATAAATAAAACAAGACACATGTATGATGATGTGAGGGAGAAGAAAAAAAAGAGAGAGAAATGTGTCACAGTAGATTGGGTAGAGAGAGGTGATGGGAGTGGAGGGTAGGGTAGGGGAGGACAGGAAGGGCAGCAGAATAAAACAGGCTCTAGTATTGCTGTATGTATATACGTGGCCATATAACCAATGTGATCCTGCAACCTATACATGTGGAAAAATGAGAATTCACACAGCATTTGAATCAGACGTATGATATGTCAAGATCATTGTTTTGTCATGAGCAACAAATAAAGAAATAAATAAATAAAAATAAAAAATGTATAAAAATTTAAAAAGTGACACCAATATATCTATGCAAGCCAAGAGACATTGAGTACCAAAGATCTCCTGGCTCTCTCTCTCTCTCTCTCTCTCTCTCTCTCTTTTCTTCTTAGCATTCATTCTCCTTTTTCCATTAACTGAATGGCCTGCCTTCCATGAAAGAATCACCTCCTTCCCATTGCTTTGGTGGAACTCCATTCTCCAGGGCCCATCCATCAGGATATCCTGTCTTTTTCTACCCAGGGTGTGGGTGCTTGACCCCCAGCAAGGACAATCAGATACTTTTTGGAGATTTTTAACTTACTGACAAGAAGGGAAAACGATTGGCCTTGAGTCTTTCCAAGAGTATCCTAAAAAGTTTACCTTTTATTCTTCCCCTCTTCTAGTTTTATTTTTTAATTTATTTTTAACCAATACAGAAAAACATGAAAATTCTACCTATTACAGGGCACTGTTTCGATTCACGTATACATTGCATGTTTAAATTGGGTTAATATTTGTCTCCTCAAACATTGGTCATTTCTTTTTGCTGAACACTTTCAAAATTCTTTCTTCTGGATTTTTAAAATGGAGAGCATGTTATTGTCATTTAGGCACCCTGTTCTGCAATCACTCACCAGATCTTCTTACTCCTATCTATCAGTTAGTACCCACCAATCAACCTTTCTTCAACTTCTCCAACTCTACCTCCCCCAGGCCTCTGGCAACCATCATTCTATGCTCAATTTATATGGGATCAACTTTCTTAGATTCCACATATGAGTGAGATCCTATGGTACTTGTCATTCTATGCCTGGCTTAGTTTACTTATTATATTGATCTTCAGTTCCATCCATGTTGCTACAAATGACAGGAGTTCTAGTTTATATGGCTGAATAGCATTCCATTCTACTTATGTAACACGTCTCCTTTATCCAAATCAGTTGATGGACATTTAGTTTGTTTCAATTTCTTGGCTATTGTGAATAGTGCTGCAAAAAAAACATGGGGCTGTAGAAGTATTTACTTTTCAATACACTGATTTCATTTTTCTCTGGTTACATACCTAGGATTCCTAGATTATAGGGCTAGGCTATTAATGTTTTGAAGAATGGTACTGTTTTCCATAATGCCTGATCTAATATGCATTACTGTCAACAGTGTGCAAGGCTTTTCTTTTCTCCACATCCTATTTGATATTTTTAGTCTTTTTTGATAATAGCTATTCTTACTCGGGAGAGGTGATATCTCATTGCAGTTTTTATTTGCATTTCCCTGCAATGTTGAGAATTTTTTCATGTACTTGTTAGCCATTCTTCTTTTGAGAGATGTCTATTGAGTTGTATTGCCCACTTTTAAATTGCATTATTTGTCTTTTCCTCACTGAAGTTTTGTAGATCCTTGTATACTCCAGCATTGACTCCTTTACAGATGACTAATTTGCAAATATTTTCTCCCATTGTGTAGGTTGTCTCTGTGCTCTTGATGGTTTCCTTTGTTATGCAGAAGATTTATAGTTTGATATAACCCCATTTACAATGTGATATAAGCCCAGTTGTTTAGTTTTGCTTTTATTCCTGTACTTTTCAGGTCTTGTCCAAAAAATCTTTGCTCAGTCCAATATTGTGAAGCATTTCCCTGGTAGTTTCACAGTTTAAAGTTTGCATCTGTCCTTAATCCATTTTGAGATGATTTTTTTAACTAGGAGAGACTCTTGTCTGATTTAATTCTCCTTTTATTCCTAGCATTTACCTCTCCAGAACAGTCTGACTCTGTTCCTTGCCTTTGATTTGTGAGCTGCCTTAAATCTTTTCCTTTTGGCCTAAGTAGAAGGCCATTCTGTTGCTCACAACCTTAACAGCTAAATTGGTACAATAAGAACTCAGAGTGTTTTGACAAGTGAGAGGAGAGTTATTTGTATTTAAAAGCATTAAGCAAGATTCCATGGATAAGCTGTAATTTTAGTTAATCTCTAAAAAATAGCTGGGATTTAGATACAAAATGACAAAAGGGGAGTTTTGAGCAAGAGAGTTGTGTGAACAAAAATAAGCCAACAGGAAATCTTGGAAAATTATAAAGGACACTTCAAATATCTTGTATGACAGAAATAGCAAGTAAGTAAAAGGAAGAAATAATTAATAAGGCTGAGAAATGGAGCACCACAACTGTATAAGAGCCAGTTTGTAGCAGGTAACTTTTGTCCTGAAACAAACACACAGAGATTGGGTCACAAATGCCTGTCACCATTTCTGACCCTCATTCTAGCTCTATGATGATGGAAAACTGGAAAGAAAATAGAGTTCTATGTTATTAAAAAATTGGTGTGCCTTTAGCACACCAATGAAACTCTCCAGAGAAGATGCTATAATCTTAATAAGTCATGATAACTTTAGGTTTTGAGTTTTATAATTTAGGACAGTGTTTTCTATATATCATCGTGCTGTAATGCCATATGAGAAGATAATATCCAATTCTATTCACAATAGAAAAAAAAATAAGAAACACCAGGATTAACCCTATATGAACTTAAAAGATGGAAATTCAAGAAAGAAAGAAAGAAATGAATATATATATATATATATATATATATATATACACACACACACACACACATACACACACATATGAAATAAGTGGAGAATAGATAAGAGTAAAAATTATGGAGATTTCAATATTTCTTTAGTTACTCTATTTATCACACCCTTACCTAAATTCAAAATTTTTAATTCAAATTTAGCTTTAATTAATCTAAAACTTACCTGAAGCAATAAATAGGAAAATTTTGGGAAAAAGCTAATAATAAAAAAGTATTCACTGTATTCAATGATGATGAACATAATAGTCATATTAGTAAGAACACAGTAAAATATATACTGGGTGATATAAAATAGAATAGCTGGGAGAATATACAGAGAGATTACATCAAAAATTCATGGGGAAAGAATGATTTACTCAATATATGTTGATTTTTAATATTTGCCAGATATTTGGAAAATAAAATTATTTTCTTAAGTTTGTCTGATATTACATATTTTTCTATATTCATTTATAGTACACAGTTGAATAATGAAAATAATAGTAAAAAGGGAAACATAAAGAATTAGGTAGAAAATTAGTTGGCTCTTTAATGAGACTTTGAGAAACACCTTTCAAATCATAAATGCAATGGAAAAACTCTGAATTGGAAACATTATAGTGCAAAAATATATTGGAAAAAGTATTTTCCTATAAATCAGACAGAAAAGAAATGGTAATAGGTTTCATATGCAAAGAGATACTATGACAAATCAGAAGAAAATATAAGGTACAATAAAATATTAACTCCTGCCTGTTATAAAAAATTCTAATCATAAAAGAGGTATTTAAATTGAATGATGAATATACTTAAAAATTAATTGTAATACTAAGGAAATGAAACTATTATCCTGCAAATTTACAAAGCTGTCAAACTAGATCATTGTCTTTATTTATAAATATATTGAAGCAGCACGTTACCAATGGAGTTTTAAATTAGTGAAGTTTCTTCCTGGAAGACAACTTGACAATATGAATTAAAAGAAAAAATAATGCATGCCCTTCATTATGGTTTGGATGAAGTGTTCCTTGAAATTCCACAGGTAAAGACTTTGTCCTCAGGGTGCTGGAAATGGGAGGTGGTGTGGCCCTTTAAGAAGTAAGGCCTAGTGGGAGGTCATTAGGTCGTTGAGAATGTGTCCTCAAAGGGGTTTAATTGCAGATTCATTCAATATGAGAAAATTAGCTATGGGGTTTCCCCTTTATGTCAAGCCTAACAAGAGCTTGTATCAACCAGAGTCTTCACAGAAAATAGTTGGTATACTAAAGTGTGAAAATCAAGGAAAGATTAAGGTAAAGATTATTTCCTATGTTTAAGAAACAGGGATAAGGAAAACAGAGCATGGTTAATCACCATAGATCTGTCAAGATAGGGAGCATTTACCACCCCTAAAACTGAAAGGGCCAAAAGATTATTAGAAGATAGTGAGACCAACTGCTACAAAAGAGAGAAGATCAATAGGTCCTCAGGTTCAGGCAAAAGGTAGAGTAAATAAAACCCAAACACTTGGACACATATGTGGAAAAATTAAAATGTTCCTCACTGTGTGAATGAATAAACAAAATATGCATACCCACACAGTAGTATATTACTTGGTAATGAAAAAGGAATGATGTGCTGAGACGTAAAGCAACATGGATGAAGCTTGAAAAGAATGTGCTAAGAGAGAAGGTTCAGTCACAAAAAAACACATTACTATATGAGTCTGTTCATGTGAAAATTCAGAATGAAGAAATCTCTGTGGTCAGAAAGCAGATTAATAGCTATTTAGGGCCTTCAGTGAACAGTGGCAGTAGTAGTGGAATGATGGTAGCTATGGGGTGTGAAATTTTGTTTATTGGATTTTCTTGAGGTGACAAAAATATTCCAAAATTGACTGGTGGTGGTAGCACAACTCTTTAAATATTTGAAACATCATTTAATTGAATACTTTAAATGAATGGATGATACTATTTGTGAATTAAATCTCAATAAAGCAGTTTTTTAAAGCACACCCATGCTTAAGTTTGTCAGGATGGCCCCAATTGGGCCACATATGTAATAGGGGGGATTCAGGGAATGAGACAGCCACCATGGGACTTGATGAGCTCTATACATGTCCTGGGCCTTCTACAAAGTTGCTTGCAAATATGAGATCAGAGGAGGACCAAGCTCACCATACATCTTTGAGTAACATCATCTGTGCACGCACAAAGATAGAAAAAAAAGTGTCTAAAGTTTATGAACCTTCCAGATTACACACACATCCATCAGCAGCAGACCAAATCCTTAAAGCTGAGATATCCAATCTTTGGATCACCATTAAGCTGTGTTGATACAAGGGCAAGCTCTGAAAAAAAAAAACAGGCTTAAAAATAAAAACAAGAACTAAAAAATATTTCCATGCAGAGACATACCATAGGGGATGTTGTCTAGGCAAGTTACCATCTAAAAAACAGCCAAAAATACATACATACAAAGGGAAAAGGAAATCAAGAGTTGCTACAGTATATTATCTAAGATGGTAAATTTTCAACAAAAAAATTGCAAGATGTGCAAAGAACAAAAAATTGATATATTCTTAGGAAAATAAAATCAATTGATATTGTCTTTCAGTGGCTGAGGGTGTGTGTGTGTGTGTGAGTGTGTGTGCTTGTGTGTGTGTGTGTCTGCATATGTGGAAAGACCTAAAGAAAATTACATTTAAAGAACTGAATGAAAGTAAGATGATAATGTGTCAAAAAGAGATATTATAAGAAAGAACTTTTAAAAATGAACTAAGTATAAATTCCAGAAGGAAAATGCATAACAACCAATATCAAAATTTTACTGGAAAGATTGAACTCACTAGGAGATTCAAGATGCTGAAAATAATTATTTGAAGATAGGTCACCAGAAATTACCCAACTAAAAAATACAGAGAAATAAAGAATAAAGAAAATTTATAGAATGTTTGAGGTTTGCAGGTTCATATAGATAATTGTATAAAGAAGCCAACTTAGACACATTATAATCAAACTCTTAAAAATCAAAGGCAAAGAGAAAATTTTGAGAGAGGAAAGAGAAAAACAATGTATCCCATACACAGAGATTGAATCAGTAAATGTAATTAAGAAAACAGATTTATTTCTAATAGCATCAGAAAAAAATATTTAGAAATAAACTTACAAAAATATAATATATACACACTGAAAACTACAAAACAATACCGAAATTAATGATGTTTTGAATTAATGAAGAAGTGTCCCATTTTTATCTACTTGAAGACTCAATATTTTCCAGATGGCAATTCTATCAATATTAAAGCTGCTATTTGAATTTTTATGGTAATGCAAACCCTGAATAAATTTTTTTAAAAAAATGAATAATGTTTGTACTGGCATAAAAGGAAACATACATATCAATAAAACAGATTGAGAATGTTGAAACAAATTCTTATATTTCTGGTCACTTGATTTTCAACAAATTTTCCAAGGGAATTCAATAGGAGAAAGGACAGTGTGTTAGTCTGTTTTTGATGGCTATAACAAAATACTTGAGATAATTACCTTGTGAAGAGAAAATGTTTATTTTTTTTCTTATAGTTTCAGATATGATCCATTCATGATCAATTGGCTCCATTGCTTTGTGCCTGTATTAAGGCAGCACATCATTCAAGAGTGTAAGGTGGATAAAAATCTCTCACCTCATGGTCAGGAAGCAGCAAAGAGGCATAAGGAGGCCAGAGTTCCACAATTCCCCTCAAGGGAACACCCCCAATGACCTAAAGACCTCCCACTAGATCCTGCCTCTTAAAGGTTTCAATGCTTTCTAATAGCACCTTCCTGGAAACTAAGTCTTTAACAAATGGACATAGGGGAAATCAAAGATTCAAGCTATGAAGACAGTCCTTTCAGCAAATGGTTCTGGGTCAGTTAGTCACAAGAAAAATAATAAATTTAGATCCTACTTTGTATCATATGCAAAAAAAAAAAAATTTAAATGAGTCAGGGACCTAACTATAAGAGCAAAAATTATAAAATGTAAATTAAAAGGAAAAAAACTCTATGTCCTTGGATCAAGCAAAAAAATACTGTAGTTTGAATATTGTTGTCCCCAAAATCATACAGAAATTTAATCCCCAAAGTCAATGTTAATGGTAGTAAGAAGGTGGGTTTATTGGGAGAGTATTAGATTCGAAAAGATCATTAGGGTGAAGTTCCCTTGATAAATCCTGGAGACTTTATAAGGAGAGGGAAAGAGACCTCACAGATGGAGAGATACACAAACATTCCTGCCATGACGTAATGCAAACTATGGGGGTTCTCACCAGAGCCTGCATAATGTTGTTTGAACTTCCCACTTCAAAACCATGAGCTAAGTGAACCTATTTTCTTAATAAAATTACCTTCCTCATATATTTCATTTTAGCAATGAAAAGTTGAATAATATAAAAGATATGACATCCAAAGGAAAAAAAAGATAAAAAATAAATTAGGGAGCTGGGGATATGGCTCAAGTGGTAGTGCGCTCGCCTGGCATACGTGGCCTGGGTTTGATCCTCAGCACCCCATACAAACAAAGATGTTGTGTCCGCTGAAAACTAAAAAATAAATATTAAAATTCTCTCTCTCTCTCTCTCTCTCTCTCTCTCTCTCTCATAAATAAATAAATAAATAAGGACTGGGGATATGGCTTAATAGTTATTCGCCCCTGGGTTTAATCCCTGGTGCAAAGACAGAGGGGGAGGGTACAATTTGGACTTCATCAAAACTTTTTAATGTCTGTTGAAAATGACACCATCAGTGAAAAAAAAAAAATACAAGCCAGCCATAGACTGTAATGAAACATTTGTTAATCGTTTAATGAGATGAGGATGTCAAGATCTCGCCTTATGATTTATGCCCTTGCTGGTGTTCAAATGTGTCCACCAGGAGTTCATGTGTAGACCACGTAACTCCTAAATTGGTCTGCCATTGGCACTTGGAGATGGTGCTCTCAGTAGGTAATTACGATTGATCTGGTCCTAAGTGAAGACGGCGCCCCATGATGGTACTGGTGACTCTGTAAAAGAAAAGGCACCTGAGCAGGCACACATGCTCTGTCTTGTCACGTGATAGCCTCCACTATTTTCTGGCACAGCATGAGGCCCAGCCAGAGGCTGGGCGCCAGCCAGTACTGTACCATTAGACTTCCCAGCCTCCAAAGCAGTGAGCTCAATAAACCTCCATTTCTCTGCCTAACTGTTCTCCCTACTGTTTTCATGAGATCCTCACGACTACAACCTTTTTATCAAAATTCCTTGTTTCTCTCTACCTTCTGCATATGAGAAAACATTGAACTCTTGACTATCTGAGTCTGGCTTATTTCACTTAGCATGACATTCTCCAGTTCCATCCATTTACCAACAAATGATATAGTTCATTCTTTTGTATGACTGAATAAAACTTTATCGTGCATATATACCACGTTTTCTTTATCTATTTCTTTGTTGATGGACACCCAGGCTTGCTCCATAACTTTTCACTTATGCATTGAGCTGCTATAAACATTGGTGTGAATGTATCACTAAGATTTGCTGATTTTAGTTCTTTCAGATAATAAGAAGGAGTGGGATAGCTTAGTCATACGATGGTTCCAATGTTAATCTTTTTGAGGAATCTCTGTACACTTTTGTGAAGTGGTCATACTAATTTGAAGGTCTGCCAACAATGTATGAGTACATATTTTTCACACCTCCTCACCAGCGATTATTATTTGTATTCTTGATGACTGACATTCTAACTGGAGTGAAATGAAATCTCAGTACAGTTTTGATTTGCATTTCTCTGGTCACTAAGGATGATAAACATTGCTTCATGTACTTGTTGACCATTTGTATTTCTTCTTTCGAGAAATGCTTATTTAGATCATTTGCCCATTTATTGATTAGGTTATTTGTTTGTTAGGTTACCCTATTGATTAGGTTATTTGTTTCTTTGATGTTAAGTGTTTGACTTCTTCATATACTGTGAATATTATTCTTCTGTTTGAAGAGAACAGGAGACACAGACAAATCTTCATAGATGCAGTCATCTGGTCCTTAACAAAAGTTGGAGAAAAGACAGCTTTTTAACAAATGGTGGTAGAAAACTGGATATCCATTTATAGATGAATGAAACTAGATATCTCTCATCCTTCACAAATACTAACTCGAAGTGGATTAAAGACCTACTAATTAGACCAGAAATATGCCAATTGATAGAAGAAAACGGGGTCAACATCACAACACTTTGGCACAGGTACTGTCTTTCTTAATAAGACTCTTAAAACTCATATTACAAAGGTTCTGTAAAGTAAAGGAAACAACTAAGAATATGAAGATACCTTATACACTAGGAGAAAATCTTTGCTGTCCATTAAAATATTCTTGTTCTTCATTTCTGATATGAGACTCCCTTTAGATAATAATGTGAATAAATTATTAAGATAGTCATTTCCAAGTTAGTTACTTATTCAGACATTGATAATTAAAGGTGATCCTTATGGATGGAATACATATGATTAAAAACTTAAAGAAAAAAAAATGGTTCTATGACTCTAACTTATATAGTCATCCCAGTTCTAAAGCATTCCAGTACATAAATTTAAATGTTAAAGCAGTTATACAATTTATGCTACAACATTTTTAACTTGTGAAACAAAGAAAATTTATCTTTTTAGAACAATATCCAATATCTTGAAACATGCCCAAAAGTGAAACAATTTTTTGAACACAGCGTTTTGGTAAAAGATAGAGGTTAAGAGTTTGTGTTAACTTCTGACAGTCTCTAACATTGAGCAGGTTTCTGAGGTTAAACTCTATTCTTACCAGCAGAAAAGTGCTTCTATCCATTGTCAAAGAAGTCTGTTGAGAAGATAGATGGTTCTGAGAAGGCATTATAGCTTCTTCGGTGGCTTAGTTTCAACGGTACCCTATGTCCCTGACAATCAATCCTTACTCAACAAGTAAAAACATTTTGACACCAGTCTCGTAAATCTGGCTCATGTTCAATCCACACCACACTAGAACAGGGATTAGAGGGAAGATATAAATGCAAAGAACATGTGTGAAGAGGAGAAGTTTCATTGCCAGCTTTGGAGCCACTCCAATACGATGAAATCTTCTACAATTAGTCAAAAGGCAGTTTATTAGATACGATTTCCGTTGAGCCCTACAGCTGTTCTTTTTGTAAGAAGCGATAAGCACATTTCAGAACAGAGTCTGTTAGCTGTGTTAGCTTCTGTGTCACCAAAATACACAAGAACAACTTATAGAGAGAGAAGTTTATGTTGACTCCCAGTATCAAAGTCCCAGTCCATAAATAGCCAGCTCCATTGCTCTGGGCCCAAGGTGAAGCGGCACATCATGGAAAGTGTGATGGAGGGAAACCCCTCCCCTCATGACATCAAGGAAGAGAAGAGGGGGCAGGGGCCATGGGGCAGAAATGCATCCTTTCAGGGCATGCCCTCAGTGACTGAACCCCTCCAACCCTCCCCTATTTGCCAGTCAGTCCACTGAAACTCAGATGAACTGATTAGGTCGCAGCTCTCACGGTTCTCCTCCAAACAGGAGCTTTGGGGGATACCTCATACCAGAACCATAACAGAGTCATAAAGAGTAGAAGAATCGAATAGAATACAGTAGGGAGAGGTTGTGATACTGAGGAACTACAGTACGTACCGTGTGTCAAAGGAAAAGATACACAAATGTTTACAGATTCTATTTGTTAACATAAACCAGGGTTTCCTGAGGAGTGATTGGAAAGCAAGAATTTCTTAAAATGTTTAAACAAAATCGATATATAATGTTACATTGTCAACTGTTTTGGAAATGTCTTTTTACCTAATTACTTAATTAAGAGCTTTCAGATATTCATTAAAGAAATACACTCGTGGGGCTGGGGGTGAGGCTCAGTAGTAGAGAACGTACCTAACAGGTGTGAGGCACTGGGTTCAATCCCCGACACCACATAAAAATAATAAAATAAAATAAAATAAAGGTATTGTGTCTATGTTCGATTAAAAACACACAAAAATTTTTTAAATATACTCATACCTATTAGACCATCATTTTCCAAGATTAAATACCTGTTACTATCTCTTTTTCCTTCACTTATATTTATTATACATTAAATAGGGCTTTATTAGAGTCCTCAGAACAACTATGTTCCACATGATGTGCTGTGAGGCTGTCCAGAGTGTCCTGTCCTGGAGATGTGAATAAAACCCTGAATATGATGTTTGCAGAGTGGTCCAGGAGCTAGCATGATAGTCACATATTATGCATCTTAGAACCCGTTTTGTGAATACAGACCGATCCAGGAAGTAATCAAATCTGATCCAAGAAATGGAATATAATTATTACATCCAATCCAAGGAATAAAGAATAGAATCCATGCTGGGCACTCAAATACACTATAAGCACAGAGAGAAACAATGCACTTTGAAATCATGGAGAATCGCATTTAAATCCTGGTTCCACCCATCACTGACCAGCTGTGTGATTTCAGGCAAATCACTATTTCTTTTTTCATCTTTATTGATTTTAATTTTTTAAAAATACACAACAGTAGTGGAATGCATTACAATTCTTATTACACATATAGAGCACAATTTTTCATGTCTGTATATAAAGTATGTTCACGCCAATATATGCCTTTATACATGTACTTTTGTTTTTGTTTTTGTTTTTTGCATTACAATTCTTAATACACACATATACCACAATTTTTCATATCTCTGTTTGTATATAAAGTATGTTGACACCCAACTCAAGTCTTCATACATGTACTTTGTAGAGCATTTAACTGCAAATCATTATTTCAAGAAGGTCTTGGTTGTCTCATCTGAAGAAGGAGAAGAATGATACCACCTCACAGTGCTTTGGATAGATTAAAAAAAGATTAGTGAATATAAACCAACCAATTCATTGTAGATTCTTTCCTTCTTGTTCCTTTACTCCCTTTCCCCCCAACATATAGAACATTGAATAATAGTGAGTTCAAGACATGTCCTAGCTCAGATCACTTGAGAAGTCAGACCATTGTCCAATCCAGTTCCAGTGACTGTGAAACAGAATGCAAGTATGTTGAACCTACAAAGGGTTTTGTAATACTACTCAGGGAGGAAAGAATAATTTGGTTAAGGAGGATTTTTGGAGTAGCTGTGAATAATTCTTCTTTTAATACAAGATTTTCTTCAGGTGATACTTGAGCTCATTACCCAGAAATCTAATGACTTAATTAATGTTACGGTGAAAGGAAGATAATTTATAGATGAGACCAAGATAAAGGAAAATTACTTGCAAAATAATTTGTTTGAAGAGAAGTGGAAAGAAACCATTTCCCAATGTGGTTAAAAGCAGTTGAGGAAAAAAAAAAGATTTTATAGAACAGATGATGGAACCTTTACATGATTCTTAATACTTGCCAACTGTCTACGTGAGACATGACATTTCAATCCGAACTTTTAAAAAGTATTAACATGATCTGTGTTCTAATGAGAAAACAGCTGTCAGTAGTAAAAAGCAACTTAGTCACAGGACTCGTTTGCTTCTAAAGGCTATTGGAGTAAAATGTTGGCTTTTCTCACCTAATCTGATATTGTTGCACTTGTTCATTTTCAAGCAGGAATAGCTTAAAGAGAAACAGAAAGAAAATACAGCCATGTTGCAGGGAAGGCACGTCTGTGGTGGCTTTCCTGATGGATTTTCTAACTTCTGCTATTGTCATCTAACTGCTAGTCTCCAAATTAAGCTATGGAATTTTTCTTTAGCCCCTTCGGTTTCTTGTTTCTTTTTTTCTGAGAGAGAGAGAGAGAGAGAGAGAGAGAATTTTTTAATATTTATTTTTTAGTTTTCAGCGGACACAACATCTTTATCTTATTTGTATGGGGTGCTGAGGATGGAACCCCACATGCCAGGCGAGCACGCCACCACTGGAGCCACATCCCCAGTCCCCCTCTGTTTCTTATAATGGAAAGTCTCTGGCTTCTTTTTTAATAGTGTGACAACCAATCCACGGTCACTTTGAGGATCACTGAGCTCTCTGCAGAGCCATCACTTATGGCTTTAAATTACAAGAGCAACAGCTAAAGCCAGTGCCACTGTGACTTAGGAATCGACTTCTCTCCTGTGGGCTCTTTCAGGCAGCTGGATTAAGAAATAGAAACTCATCTTTTGTGAACCCCTGGTGTGTATAATGAAATGGTTGAAAGTTAGTAATGGAAAAGCCTATTTTGAGAAGATAGCTGTTTGTATGTTTAAAAATTTTCTCTCCTTTACAATATTGTCAATTCAGTAATGGTAACACATTGGCTATGATGGATGTTTGAGTAACAGCAGATGAACTGATCTCATTTCTCTGGTGGAATATTTTTCTTTCCTCTAGGTTTTATCCTGTAATTCTTACCAGGAGTTATCTTTTCCTCCATAGAAATAATTGTATTCTCCTTAACAAATCAGTAATTAAGGTATTAAAAATGTGCACCATTAATAATTGGAACTTTTTAAAGACTTGAATGGAGATAACCTTTGAATTTGGGAGTGTTGATTGCTACCTCCATCAAAAAGTTAATATATTTTGTATTAATAACTAGTGAGGGGAGAAATTCAGCTCTAGTCCAGGAGATTACCATGCAATGCTTGGTAAGAGGAAATATATTTTATCTCAAATGTATTCTGAAAATCCATACCAATAAATTTTGAATCACTGGTCAAGTAATGGTAAATGTAACGTTAATTTTCAATATTGTTCCATATTGAGCATCAATGGTTACTATCAGAAACATTGACTAACAGAATGTATTCATATGAATGGAGTAAAAAGATTATAATCATCAATTACAATATGCAGAATATGTTGGCTAATCCAGATGATTCCCAGTATGACTAAGGAATGATTAATATCACTTACTGTTACCAGTTTTACCAAATGGTTCATTATAGTCACATGCATAGTAGTTTTGTAAAAATTGAATTAAATGTAGATTAATAGACATTAACCTCTAAAACACAAAGATAATTGATAGAAAAAATAAAGAGAACATGGCATATCTTTTGTTTCCAACATTTATAATATTTATGCTCTAAAAATCTAGATTAAATCATCTTTTTATGTAAACGTTTTCTATTTATATATGACAGCAGAGTGCACTACAATTCTTATTAATGTATAAAGCACAGCTGGCTCCATTCCCTGGGGCTCCAGGTGAGGCAGAACTGTGTGGTAGAGGGAGCAGCTCACATGATAATCAGCAAGGAGAGAGAGAGAGAGAGAGAGAGAGAGAGAGAGAGAGAGATCTGCTTGCCAAATACAAATATATACTCTGAAGCAACACCCCCAAAGACCCAACTCCTCCAGCCACAATCCACCTGCCTCCAGTTCCACTCAGTTAATCCCATTAGGAGATTCACTAATTGGATTAAGGCTTTCACAAAATGCTTAAAAATCAACCAAACAAATAATAGCTACAATGATGGTTAAAGATGCACAGAGGCCAAATATAAAATCTCCTAGTTCTAACGCTGTAATAATTCAAACAACCCAATAAATAATGTAATGTTGGATTAAAACCTGAAATGTAAAATCTATATCCATGAGAGATACTGGCATGAATGAATGAATGAATGAGCAAATTTAATTTAGGAAAATGGACAAATTGTCCACACAAAAGAATTTCAAGTAATTTATGCAGATACTCTCTTTTAAAAAAGTGATTATAGAGGCTTCCTTCTGAAGAGTACAGTATGAAAAGCAAGATGAGGAGAGTAACTTTTAAGTACAGAAACCTGAAAAACTCTACCTCTGTCATGTAATCAAGTCAGTATCCACAGTGGTAAGTCATATTGATAACATGTACCTATGACATCATGTATTGAGAATGGCATTTTATCTAAATGATTAAAGCATTTTTCTTCCCCCCCAAGCCCCTAATTAAAATGTAAACATGAGAAAAGAGTATATGTGTTTTTTTTTTGTTGTTGTTGTTTTTGTGTGTGTGTATAAAACAATTGGGAATAGTTAAAAGATACCTCATCGTTATTCATTACGATTATCAACTCAATCAAAAACAAGGAAAATCTGACACACTATCACAGATTAAAGGAGTAGAAAGGGATATGATGATTCAATGTGATGTGACATCCTAGAAGGAGTTATCCTGGGGAAGAAAAGAACACTGAGTAAAAAACAAGAAAGTCTGAAATAAGGTATGGACTTGAGAAATTAATTGATATATTTCTGTGTTAAAGAAGAAAACTGAGAAATTTTTAAATATTTTGAGAGATCTAAATGAAATTTCAACTTAATAATATTTATGAAATTCTGCAAAAACAGTACTTAGACAGTTATGGAATTAAAAGTATAACTTAAAAATAAGAAAGAACTTAAGAAACTAAAAAAAGAGAGTGAGTTGAATTTAAAGTAAGCAGAAGGAAAGATATAATAAAAATTAAAGCAGAAATCAATGATAATTGACAATAGAAAATTGATAGAGAAAAATTAAAAAAATCAAAGCTGGAATTTTAAAATAATGGTCAACAAAATCAATAACCTTCTAATCAGGTTAACTGAGAGAATAAAAGAGAGAACACAATTATTAATGTGAACCTAGAAGAGAGGGTATCAGTATAGAGTTTAATAGACCTAAAAAAATAACAAAAGAAAACTATTAATAACTATATGCTCACAAATTTGATAGCCTTGATGAAAACAACCAAATTCCTTGAAGATATAACCCACTGGAATTCACACAGAAAAATAAATGCTCTACATAGGTCTACATGTTTAAAGAAATTAAATCAATAAAGAATAAGTTTCCATAACAGAAAACACAAAACCAAGATAGATTTACTAATAAATTCTACCAAATGTATAAGAAAGAAATTATACCACAATCTCTTTTCAAAAAACAGAAGCAGAATGAATACTTCCTAACTCATTCTATGAGACCAACATTTCCCTAATGCCAGAATCAAATAGAGACATTTCATGGGGAAACAAACAAACAAACAAGCAAAACTAAAGATCATTATCTTTTATGATACAGATGCAAAAACATTTTTAAAAAACAGAAAATTGAACCCAATAATATATATAAAAGAATATTTCATGACCACCAAGTGGGTTTTATCCCAGGTATGTGGCAAGTTCAACACTTAAAAATCAACTAATGTAACTTACATGATCATGATTATATCAATAGAAAAAAGCACTTGAGAAAAACTGACTCATCCAAACTTTAAAAACCTAGGAATAGAACTTCCTCAAGCTGATAGAAAACTGTTATAAAAAAACTTTCTGCTAACATCATACTCAATGATCAGAAACTCAAAACTTTTCCATGAAGATCAGAAACAAAGTGTTAAAACTATAGACAAATTAAATTTAGTAGAATTTACTCAAGCAAAGAATGATTCATGAATTGGACAACGTCATCAGTAGAGGTTCAGAGAGGTCCACCCAGAAAAGTAGTCAGACAGAATTCATAGATGTGGGCAGGGGTTGTGACTCAGTGGTAGAATGTTTGCCTAGCACACATGAGGAAGTGGGCTCGATCCCCAGCACCACATGAAAATCTAAATAAATAAAATAAAGATATTGTTTTCATCTACAACTTAAAAATTACAGAAACTATTTGATTGGTTGCAGCATATACAGTATTTGGGTAAAGATTGAAGGAATTTGCCTTCTACAGACACAGTCTAGCCAATTTTCAAATTGTGATTGGCTGAAAGTTGACTGCTGTGATTGAGAGACTCAGCTATGTGTTACAGAATATATTACTGATTAGATGGTAACTTGTTTACATACTATGTTTGGTTGCAGTTCACTATGTAAGAATTTAAAGTATGGAGATTTAGGCTGAATTTAAACTAATGTCTGGTATGGCTAGGATACGGAATGGCTCCTAAAAGCTAATGCATTGAAAGGCCTGGTCCATAATGGAGCAAGACTTAGAGTTGGAGCCTTAGGCAGTGACTGGATCATGAGGGCTGTGACCTCATCGGTGGATTAATTCATTAATAGATGAATGGACTAGTGGGAGGCGGGATCTAGTTGGAGAGTCAGTCACTGGGGGACCTGCCCTGGGCGGGTTGATCATGTTCTCTGGCCCCTTCACCTGTGCTCTGTGTCTTGATTGGCACAAACTGTACAGTCTTCCACCACCACACCCTTCTGCCATGATGTTCTGCTTTTTTTTTTGTTTTCATTACTCCTTCCCTCCCTCCTTCCTTTCTTTTCCTCCTCCCTACCCCCTCCCTTCTTCTCTTCCTTTCTTCCTTTCCATATCAGAGATTGAACCCAAGGGCACTTAACCACTGAGGCACATCCCCTCAGCCCTTTTCATTTTTTGAGATAAGGTCTCATTAAGTTGCTGAGGCTGGCTTCAAACCTGAAATCCTCCAGCCTCAGCCTCCTGAGCTGTTGGGATCACTGTCATGTGCCATCATGCCTGACTGCCAGGATATTCTGCCTCGCCTCAGGTCCAATCAAATGCAGTCAGCTGACCATGAATGACATCTCTGAAACCATAAGACAAAATAAACTTTTTTCTCCTTTATGTTGTTCTTGTCAGTTATTTTAGTCACAGTGCTGAAAGCTGATTAACACAACATCCAGGAAATATAAATACTTAGGTGCATATTCTAAAATTTATGTGAGAAAAACTACCAAAATGTGACAAAATAAATCAACGAAGAAATTTAAAAATGCAGATACATTCCATGTTCATAATAAGAAGACTCAATATTATTAAGATGCTGATTCTTCCTCCACTTGATTTACAGACTTAATGAGATTCCAATAAAAATTATAAATTTAGCTTGTGGAAATCAACACAATGAGTTTAAAGTTTTTATGGGGAGGGAAAAGACCCAGAATGGACAATTCAATATTTTAAGGAGAACAAAATTGGAGGACTATCATTACCAACTTCAAGACTTTAATTATAAAGTTATGGTAACCAACATGTTAGAATGAAATGAGATGTCAAGCCATGAAAAGACATACAGGAAACTTAAATTCATATTACTAGGTGAGAGTAGTCAGTCTAAAAATGCTATGTATTATATGATTGCAACTATCTGATATTCGGGGGAAGACAAAGTTTATGGTAACATTAAAAATGATTGTGAGGTTCTAGGGGAAGGAAGGGTGAATGGATCAATTACAGGGGATTTTAAGACAGTGAAATTACTCTATATGGGACTATAAGCATGAATACAAGTCATAATATGTTTGATCAAGCCTGTATAATGTGCAACACCAACAGTGAACCCCAATGTAAACTCATGACTTTGGGGTGAGAACAATGTGCTCATGTAGTATCACCAATTGTAAGAAATATGCCACCCTGGTAGGAGCTGTTGAAAATGAAGCTGTGAGTGTGTGAGGTAGGAGGTATGTGGGAAATTTCTGTACCTTCTACCCAATTTTTCTGTGTACCTTAAATTACTCTAAAAAAATAAGATTTTTCAAAAATCCAGTGTTTCTATTGCCATCACAAGCCAGTCGTTGCCAAATGTGCTCAGGCAACTCATTGACTCATTCTGAAGTTGCTTTAGTAAGAGCTTATTTAATTCATTTGACAGTCCATCCATTATATATCATGAAAATCTATGTGCTCTGTAAATAAGACCTTCTGCAATCAATAAAAAGGCACATGTAACACTAGACTCTTAGAAGAGCCTAATTTAAATTTAATGGAAAAAGTTCACAAATACATTGAAGAAAAATGAAAAATAACTTTTTCAAAAAAAACTTTTGAAAAATAAAGCTCTTCTGCCTTTAAAGTAATACACAGTACAATAAAAATTAGCTTCACATGTACACACATGAATAGAAATCAATACTGTTAAGTACAGCAGAAATCTTTATATTCTGACGTTTTAACTGAAAAAGAATAGAGCACTCTTCTTGTAAAAGAACCTTAAAGAAGTGGAATGAAATGTAATTATAACTTACCAACAGCATTGAAATTTATTAAAATACATTTTTTATAAGAAGGCTAGAAATGGTTTTAAAAAGAAAAGATCTTAGATGCTTAAGCTTTACTATGAAATGAAGTATACAATTTGGGCATTTTTAAAATAATTACCTGATAGATTTCTTTTGTATTGGACTATGACTTTAAAAGGTAAAAAAAATTAAATAGTAATCCACAAAATACTTGTTCCAGGTATCATATTTGCCTTCAATTAAATTATATAAACCAGAAACTCTGAAACATAAAATTAAAATCAAGTAGAACATTTTGAAATTTCATCCAGTAGGCCTTCACATCATTTGCTACTACCATAGTCATCTTTCTTTTAAGAATTTATCTGAAAATATGGACATTCAGTAGCAATAATAACTTCTTAATGGTTTAAGTAATAGCATTGCACAAAATATTGAGTGATATCAAGGAGTTTGTAAAAATTTTAAAATGGCTCCATTTCACAAATGGAAGCATCTCTGCAATTCATCAAATATGTCAAGGGATTAAACACAATCGCCTGACACACTACCAATTATTATTGGTGGGAACATGCCTGTTAGACTCTGTTCCACCTACATTTTGTTCTAAGAACATTCAAAGATACAGATGAATTGAAAGAATACTGGGCTAGGATTGTGGCTCAGTGTTAGAGCGCTTGCCTAGCGTGTGTGAGGCACTGGGGTTAATTCTCAACACTGCATATAAATAAATAAAATAAAGGTCCATTGACAACTAAAACACTAAAACATATGTTAAAAAAAAAAAAAAAAAAAGAATACTTAAGTATTTGATTATTTTACCCAACTATTTATTATAAGAAAATTTAAAGATATAGATAAATTGAAAGAACTCATTAAATTTTAAAATTAACATTTTGTGGTATTTGCAATTCCACTCTAGTAATGGCACAGTGGTATCTCATTGAAGTTTTAGTTTGTATTCCTCAAATGATAAGTTAAGCAAAGCATTTTTCATGATATTATTATATTTGCATTCCTAGTTTTTCTTTTTTTAATATTTATTTTTTAGCTCTCGGCGGACACAACATCTTTCTTTTATTTGTATGTGGTGCTGAGGATCCAACCCAGTGCCCCGCGCATGCCAGGCGAGTACGCTACCGATTGAGCCACATCCCCAGCCCCCTTAGTTTTTCTTTGATGAAATTTTTCTTCAAGTATTTTGGCGATTTGCCAATTTAAAAATATTTTTTTCATTGAAATTTTAGTGAAACAACTGTAGAATCACATGCAGTTATAAGAAACAATACAGGGAAATCTATGTCTTAATTTTCCAGTTTATTTCTATGATAATACCTCTTAGGACTTTGACTTTGACAGAATCTACTAATCTTAATCAGATTTCAGATTTACCCACTCCTACTTGAACTCATTTGTGTGCATTTACCAGCAGAACCAAGACAATAGAAGACAGGTTCCTTACACCCAAGGACTCCTCAAGTTACCTTTTTAACAATACCCCCCTTTCCTTGGCCTACAAATCCCAACCCCAATCTCTGGCAACATCTATTCTTCTCTCCATTTGAAAACATTGTCATTGAAAATGTGATAGAGTTAAATAATACTTTAACCCATAAACTGGATGTTTCCTACATGTAATTTCCCAATAATTCATGCAATCTATTGCATATTTTAGTGCTTTGTTTTGTTTTGTTTTTCATTATTATAATTACCTCATTATGGTATTAATGTACCACAGTTTGTTTATACATTTGGCTATTGAAAGAAATATGGGGTATTTATAGTTTAGAGTTATTATACATAGCTAGTATGAAAATTCTTGTCTAGGTTTCATATAAAAGTTTTCTGTGCAATAGATACAAAGAGTGCAAATGCATGGATGTAAAATAATCACATATGAATCTTATATGAGACTGCCATCTATTTTCCAAGATGAATCTAATATTTCACAACAAATTTGGAAATTTTACATTTTATAGTTTGGCCATTTTATGATAGTGTGTGAGGTCTAATGTTTCCACAGTCTTGCAGGATTTGTTGTAACAGTATTTTTTAGACATTCTACTGGCTGTGTGGTTTGAATTTGCGTTTCCCTAATGGAAAGTGATGCTGAACATCTTTTCATGTGCTTACTTGCAGGCACATATCTTTTCAATGAAATGTCCTTCATGCTTTTGGCCTCTTTCCAATTATATTCTTTGTATTTTTAGTATTGAGCTTTGTTTTTAATACATTCTACAAACTGGTCGTTAGATGGATATTATTTGCAAATATTCTCTCCCAGTCTGTAGGCTGACTTCTCACCCTATAACACAGTCTTCCATGGGAAAAAAAAAAAAAATGTTTGTTCTCATTTGGTGAAGCCCAACTTACTTACTGTGGTCCATGTTTTGATGTCAAATCTAATAACTATTTGTTTAGTTTTGTATCTTGGAGATTTTCTTATATGCATAATAAAAATTTCCAGAGATTTTTCAGTTTTATATTAGTCATTTTAATTGTCTACTAGAGAAAAAGAAAAAAATATATATAGGAAAAGAAAAAATGTTGGCAAAATAATGAAGTAGGTAATTTCAAATTCCTGTCATGGCACATACTATTTCAAAAACAAGAAGAAATTATCAGAAAAAAATTATCAGAACTCTAGAAAACAAAAGCTAACAATAACCAAGTACATGCTGTATTGCAATTTTTGATTTTTTTTGTAATATCCACTTTTTTATTATCCATTATATAGTAGCACAACTTTTACATGCTATTGAAGACAAGTTATATTATTTCAAGCTAGATTGTTATAAATTTAGGATGTTAATTGTTATTCCCAGAAAACCACCAAGAAAATAACTAAAATATATATACAGAAAGAGGAGTCAAAATGCTAATCTAGAAAAAGTAAAGAAAAAAGAAAGCAGGTATGGAGAAACTGAGGATGAGACAAGACTTAAGTGAAAAATAAGTACAGGTTGGGCATCTGTAATCCAAAAGTCCAAAGTTCAAAGTGGTCCAAAAACTAAAACTTTCTGAGTGCCAACATAATGCCCAAGTGGAAAATTCCACATCATAAAATTTTGTTTCACAAACAAAATTATTGAAATACCACATAAAATTACCTTCAGGCTATGTGGGGGGGAAAGTGTATATGATATATAAATAATTTCATGTTTAGATCTAGGTTCCATTCACAAGATGTCTCATTATGTATATGAAAATATTCCAAAATCCAAAAGAAAAAAAAATCAAAATTCAAAATACCTCTGCTCCCAAACTTTTCAGATAAGGGACTTTTACTCTTTTACAAAAGGACAAAGGTAAATCTTCCTCATCCCTTATATTTAGCACATGAATAGATTCAACTTAATTAAAAATACTGAGATTAGCAGAGTGGACTTTTTGAAAGCTTAATCCAATAATGTGCTATCTATAGCAGACACAATTGAGATCCAAAGTCACAAGCAGTTTGAAAGATAAAGGATGGAAGAAGGACTGAAGTTGTGGCTCATGGTAGAGCACTTGTCTCCCGTGTGTGAGGCACTGGGTTGGATCCTCAGCACCACATAAATAAATAAAATAAAAAAATTGTGCCCATCTACAACTAAAAATGTCTTAAAACCACCACAACAACAAATAAACAAACAAACAAAGGATGGAAGAAGTTGTTGTAACATGCATGTGGAAATAAAGGAGAGATGGGGGGTGGGTACACTGTCACACAAAATAGACCTTAAGTCAAAAACTAGTATAAGGGTCAAAAGGACTTAAAATATTGTCAATTGCCAAGAAAATATAAGTTATTAGCATGTATCTGGGCACAGTGTGCATGCCTGTAATCCCAGTGACTCCAGAGGCTGAGGCAGGAGGATCAGAAGTTCAAGGCCAGCCTCAGCAACTTAAGGAGGACCTAAGAAGCTTAGCAAGGCCCTGTCTCAAAATAAAAAATAACAACAATAATAAAAAGTTCTAGAGATGTCCCTCAGTTGTTAAACACCCATGGCTTCAATTTCTACTACCAAGAAAAACAAACACAGAAAAAAGAAGCATAACAAGCACATACATGCCAAAAAACAGCATTTCGAATTATATAAAGAAAACATCAATGCAACAGAAGGGAGAAATAAAACAATGTAGACTTCAATAGCCCTTTCTCAATAAGTATAATAGTAAGATTAATAAAGAGAACTTAAACACCATCATATACAAATTTGATCAAAAAGACTATGTAGGACTTCCACCCAACAACAGCAGAACACACATTGTTCTCAAGAGCTAATCTCTCTCTGTCTCTCTCTCTCTCTCTTTCTCTCTCTCTCCTACACCTTTCTTGATTTTCATTTGATTGCTTGCTTCAGCTTTTAACATTCAAATAAATCTCTGACAAAACATTATCTGAAAATAATTTAAAGTTACAGAAACATCCATAATGAATCATAGTGTTGANAACATATGCACTGTGTAAATCCCAGAAGAGGAAGAGAGAGGCAAAGAACCAGAAAAATCATTGGAATAAATACTGCCAAAAACATATCAAATTTGATGATTAAACAAAAATATACTCATTAATAGGCTCAGTGGACACCGAATCGTTTAAACTCAGAGAGACTAACACCAAGACATACTATAAATAACTCTGTTAAAACCAAAGACAAAGAAAATCTTGAAAGCAAGAAGAAGCCACAGCTTATCAGGCACAAGGGAACTACATTTAGTTTATTTGTTGATTTCTCAGCTGAAAATGAGGAGACTAGCAAGCATTTCAACAATATGTTTAAAGTGCTGAAAGAAAAAATGATCATTCTATATCCTGCAAATCATCTTGAGCAATGATAGAAAAATTAAAGTATTCCTAGGTAAACCAAAGCCAAAGAAATCCACTACAAAGAGATGCCCGCAAATATCCTGAAGGAACAATACAGGCTAGAATTTAAAGATATAAAGATCTTACCACATTGGTAAATAGGTACATTATTGTGATTTTGTTTAATAGCTCCCCTGTGTGTGTTCTACAGTATTTAAAGGACAAATATATAAAAATAATTACAGATCTTTGTTATTGGGCATACAATGTGTAATCATTTAATTTGCGATATAGTAACATAAATGAGAAAAAAAAGCTCATTGGTACCAACTGAAGTTGTTACCAATTAAAATTAGATAATTAGGACTTAAGGATATTGTGTTATTCCCAAGATAATCACAAAGTGAATAACATCTATTAGTCTGCTCAGGAAAGCATAAAAAAAAAATACCACAGAATGGCTGGCTTAAACAACAGAGATATATTTCTTTTCACAGTTCTGGATATTGAAATTCTAATGTCAAGGTGCCAGTCGTTTTGATTTCTGGTGGGTCTCTCTCTCTCTGTATTGCAGATGTTTGCTTTCTTACTTTGCTCTCCCATCTTTTTCTCTATGTGTTTGCAGAGAGACAGAGTTCTGGTTCCTCCTACTTTTCTTCATAAGAACAATGGACCTGACATAATAGGATCTCACTGTATGACTTTCTTTAATTTTAATTACCACCATAACAGTTCTGTTTCCAAATACAGTTACATTGGGTGTTGGGGCTGCATCTAAAGATGGGCACAATTCAATCCATAACATTCCATTCTCTGCCCCAACCCATGCAAATGCATGCCTTTCTCACATTCTCCCCAGTCCAATATCCCAAAGATTTTATGTTTGCCAACCTTAATTTTAAATCCAAAGTCTTATTAGTAATGGTGTGATCAGGTATGAGCAGGACTTGGAGTATAATGCATCTCAAAAAATTCCTTTCTAGTTGCAGAACTGTGAAAACAAACAACATACGTATTTTAAAATACAATGGTAAGACAAACAGAGGGTAGGCATTTCCATTTCAAAAAGAAGAAATTGGAATGAGGAGAGGGTAATGGGTCCCAAGCAAATCCAAAATCTAGCAAGGTCAATTTCATTAGTTCTAAGGATTACAAATAATCCTCTTTGATTTGATGCTGAGCCCTTTAGGAGTGGCCACATTTGCTCCCATGGCCAGAGGTGCTTCACAGGAAGCACTTTTATTCAATTTATTTATTTATTTTTTGGGTACCAAGGATTGAACTCAGGGGCACTCAACCACTGAGCCACATCCCCAGCCCTATTTTGTATTTTTTTAGAGACAAGGTTTCACTGAGTTGCTTAGTGCCTTGATTTTGCTAAGGCTGGCTTTGAACTCCTGCCTCAGCCTCCTGAGCTGCTGGGATTACAGGCATGTGCCACTGTGCCTGGCTTAGAAGCACTTTTAATTTTCATATGTCTGTCAACATTTTATTATTTGATGACAGATGCATTCTCAAAACTAAAAGAATCCTTTTCTACTGCTCTTTTTTTTTTAATGAAGTTCTTTCCAGAATTAGTTTTAATGTCTATATTTCTACCAACACTCACTGAGGCAATATATAATATTTCTAGATACATCTGTAAATTCTTCCTGAGTTTACCTATTTTATACTTCCAACACTATTTCAACGTTTTCAGCTCACTGTTACAGCAGAAACTCACATCCTAGTCCAGAAATCTGTATTATTCAGACTGTGCTACAATAAAAGAACTATAGACTAGATGACTTTAGACCCAAAACACCAATTTTCCTCAGTTCTGAAGGCTGGAAATCCAAGATCAGGGTGTCAGAGGTTTGGTTCTGAGTGAGGCCTCTCTTCCTGGTTTGTATGCAGCTGCCTTTTCACTGTGCCCTCATAGGGTCTTCTCTCTGTGGATATGGGGGTGGGAGAGTGGAGGGGAGGGGAGTTCTGGTGTTTCTTCCCCTAGTCCTACTAGAAATGGGTATCACCTGTGTGACCTCATTTAACCTTACCTGTGTAATGACGGCCTCCAGAGTTACATTGAAAGTTAGATCTTTAGTATCTGAATTGGGGGGCGGGGAGGAGGAAACATTTTACCACAGAAAAAGTAATGGAGGAAATGAAGGGGGAAAATGACAAGAATATAGAAAACAAGGGTCAAAATGTCAGAAGCAAATCCTTTTCTATTAGTGGTTACTTTAAAGGTAAATTGATTAAAGTATCAAAACAAAAAGGGCAGAGATTGTTAGATTAGATTAAAAAAAATTGCTCCTCTGAGTGGTGGTTGCTAAGGGCTGAGAGGAATGAGTGGGTGGAGAGAACTGCCTACTATGGAGAAGGTTCACTTCAGAGTATTTTGGACATAAATACAATTGGTTGCTACACAACACTGTAGATGCACTAAATACCACTGATTGCTCACTTTATAGTGGTTAATTTTATGTTATGTGATTTTTTTTTACCCCATGAAATTAGTTTTAGAGCAACAAAGCCATTATTCAAATATAAAAGAGTAGATAAATGGAATAAGTCTTTGGAAGAATATAACAGGTTCTGACACCAAGCATTCCCATTGTCCAAGACAAATGACTCAATAATGAACCAACAGGAAAGTGTGACCAATTCCCAACTGACAATATAATAACAAGGAATTTGACACAGTTGGCATTATAGGTAGACAAGGATATTAAAGTATTAAATATTCTTGATTACGTGAGAAATAAAATGTCAGGCTGAATGAAAGAATGGAAAATTTAGCAGAGAGAACATTTTGTAAGGAAAAGATACAAATCCCACAACCCATAAATACAAAATACAAAATTTGCATTGAATGGGGTATTAGCAAAAATAGTGATGACAGAAAAAAAGAGTGAATTTAGAGATAGATCAGTAAAAATTGTCCAGTCAAAAAACCATAAATATAAAAGATTGAAAACATAAACATAAACTCAAAAATCATCAAGAACATGGAAAAAGGACTCAAGAAAATCCAAATTGAATTCTTAATGATATATTTCATTGTGATATAATGAGAATGGCATATATATTCTATTCTTAACACCAGAATAGCATATATATATGTGTGTGTGTGTGTGNATATATATATATATATATATATATATATATATATATATATATATAATTTTAAAACAAGAATGATAACACCAAGAGCTGGAAGAAACATTTAAAAGTCTTAACTGTGTCCACAAAAAATACTTGTTTACAGAAGCTTTGTGCATAATCATTTAAATCTGAAAAGAACCCAAGTGCCCATTAGTTGGAGCTTCAATAACCAATCATGGTATATTCACACAATGAAATATGACAGCAAAAAGGAACACTTATCTACGCACTTAACAACCTGGAAAATTCTCAAAATTATTATGCTAAGTGCAAATATGTACTGTATCATTCCATTTCATGGGGTTTGAGCACAAGCAAAATTAATGAAATAAAAATGCATACACCATTTTTTTCTGAGGGAATAAAGGTGAGGATTGACTCAGAATATAAGGAAAGTTCTGGGGCGAGAGTAATGCTTTATATTTTGGTCAGGGTTTGAGTTACTCTGATGTTTGCATTTATCAATTCATGTAATATCTTCATCTTAAGATTCCTGATTTTTTTTGAATATAAATTCTGATTTAACAGAAAAATACCATGCATATATAAGAACTTCAGCTAATTATATACTTTCTGAAATATTTAGGGGGAATTGCATTTATGCCATTTACTCTGAAATGCATTGAGTAAATGATATTAATTAATAAATGGAATGAAATATGGGCAGATAGTTATGGGATTTAAAAAAATGTGAAAGATTGAATCTAGGTAGTGTGTATACAGGTGTGAGCTTTGATACATTTCAACCTTGATATTTGTTCGAATATTTGCATAACAAAATGTTAGAAAAATGTCCAAAATGAAAAATGACGTATACAATTATCAAGAACAATAGTAATGATACCAACACTGGAGAGAAATCATTGAACTTAAAATACATTATTTTTCACTGTTACACTTTTGTAGATCTCAGTGGGGGTGTACAGCTGAACAGTTGCTATATAACTGCTTTTTTTAAAAGTTTGAAGATTTAGTCATCATATGCCATTCATCATAAAGATAGAAGGAAAAAAAATAGTATACGCTGGGCAATTGCATTTAAGTCAAAATGATTCCTATTCTAGTGAATAATTCTATTCATGTTATTGTCAGAACATGAGGTCTAGTATAGTATGTTCAGATCTGAGTAAAAGGTTCTTTTCCAAAACAACAACAAAACAGCTTCTCCCCTACAAATTCTAATCCCTAAACTATTTTTTTCTCCATCTTCCTTACCAATTTTCTTTTAATTTACAACTTTGCTTTTTTTCCTTCAACTTTTTATTATAATTATTGCAAAAGTAATATAAGATATAAAGATTTTAAATAAAAACTATGTACAATTTAGGAATAGAGAAATAACAAACTGAGCATAAGGCCAGGCAGAGTGGCGCACACCTGTAATCCCAGTAATTTGGGAGGCTGAGGCAGGAGGATTGCAAGTTGGGGGCCAGCCTCAGCAACTTAGTGAGGGTTGTTTTTTGCTGCTCTAACCAGAAAACCTGACAAGAACTTTAGAGGAAGAAAAGTCTATTTGAAGGCTCGTGATTTCAGAGATCTTAGTTCATAAATGGCTGGCTCCATTGTTCTAGGCCTAACGTGAGGGTAGAACATCACAGTGGAAGAGTGTAGTGTAGTAAAGCAGGTCAGGAAATCAAATTGGGGAAGCAGAGAGAGAGAACTCTCAACATCCCAACAAACTAGAAATTCCAAATATACTCTGCCCCATGACCTACCTCCTCCATCTTCATCCTACTACTTATAGTCACCACCACTCGGATAGTCCCTAACAAGGGATTAACACATTGATTACATTAAGGCTCTCACAACCCAATCATTTGACCCCTAAAGTTTCTTGCATTGTTTCACACATGAGCTTGTGGGGAACAACACATATCTAGACCATAACAACTTAGCAACTTAGATGCCCATCTCAAAACAAAACAAAAATAAAGATCTAGGGATGTAGTTCAGTGGTAAAGCACCCATAGGTTCAATCTCTACTACCAAAAAAAAAAAAAAAAAAAAAAAAAAAAAAAAAAAAAAAAAAAAAAAAAA
>NW_026000020.1:2936538-2940676 GCF_001458135.2 Marmota marmota marmota
AAAAAAAAAAAAAAAAAAAAGAAAAGAAAAAAAAAACAGTGCTGAAGCTTAGATTACACAATTTTTAAAAGTCATTTATTTGGGTTGCAAGAGATCTGTCACCAAAGGAATATGTGACCTATAAAAATTAATGCAAATTAAACCCCCAATAATGTATATGTACATCACCACTAAAATGGCCACTTCTGCTTCTTCTGTTTTTTACCACAGCTTTTGATTGAATGATTTATCATATATTTACATATTTTTAAAAAATTTTCAGTTGTAGGTGGACACATATTTTTATTTATTTATATGTGCTGCTGAGGATCGAACCCAAGCCTCACATGTGCTGGGTGAGCGTTCTACCACTGAGCTACAACCCAGCCCTATTTTTATATTTTGAATCTCTCTCTTCTCTCTCTCTCTCTCTCTCTCTCTCTCTCTCTTCTCTTCCTCTCTCTTTTTCTCTCCCTCACCTTTGGGAAAATAAAGCAGTTTGATGCATCTAAATTTTTGATTAGTTATGTTCCAGGACTGGTTCTAAGTGTTTGGTATATAAGGATGAATGGAACATGACTTTCTTGTTTTCAGAGTTCACAGGATAACAGAGAAACAGACAAGCAATCTACAGAAAATTGATACCTCGCAGCAGCCCCAGAGAGGAACACATTACTCCGTCAGTGCATCAGCCAGGATCTTTAAAGGTTCTCTCTAATCCATATTTGTGAGAATTCTGAAAACCTGAAGAAAGGTTAACTTCACATGAGGTGGTACAGAAAAAAAAAAGGGTGTTCCTCCAAGGGAACCGGGAACAGTTGGCAAGGACAGAATGTCAAGCCGAGGCAGGAGGAGTGGCTGAGAAATAAGCAGCTCCAGGTCTCTTCCACATGTATCTCTACGCAATATCACTGCCACATCCATCTCCCAGCCCTACCTATAAGGGCACCCACTGAATTTAGTTTGTGATTAGTTAAAATGACCTTAGTCTGTGATGTGGTATACGGAATGTATAAACCCCAAAACACTCTGATGTTATTTTTAGCAAAATATTTCTTTGTGGGCAGGGACATTTGTCCAGCACACCAGCTGTGCAATAAGCTACCATCACAGGCTGGAACATCAGCAGCTTCAACAATGAATCCAAGCAACAATAAATAGAGGAGGCAGGAGCAACAACTGCTTACCATGTACTACTGAGCACCACTAGGAAAACACCTATTGCATTTGGTGTTTTAAAATAATGTACAGATATTTCTTGAATTATAATGGGGTTATGTCCTAATAAATCCATTGTGAGTTGAAAACAACATATTAAACATGTTAAAAATGCATTTAGTACACTCTGTGTGCTGAACATCATAGCTTAGCCTAACCTAACTTAAATGTCTCAAAACAGTTACAGCAGTCAACACTTGAGCGAAATCATCTAACATGAAGCCTATTTTATGATGAAGTGTTGAGTATCTCATGTAATTTATTGAGTACTATACAGAACAGTATAGAACATAGGTTGTTTACCCTCATGGTCAAGTGAACTGATCAAAGAGCTGTGTCTCCCTGGCACTGCCCAGGACCAAAAGAGGGTATTCTATCACTTTTCAAAGTGGATGAAACTATCACTTTCATACCCCTGTAAAGTTTACAAATCGTAAGTCAAAGCATTGTCAATCTGGGACTACCTATATAAACTTCAGTGAATCCTCACATTGCTATGAGATCAACAATCACCTTGTACATTTTTTATTTCTACTTTACAGATAAGAAAATTATAGCTTAAAGAAGACAGAATATCGGGGCTGGGGTTGTAGCTCAGTGATAGAGCCTTGCACATGTTAGTTTTACTTGCATGGGTTTGATCCTTAGCAACACATAAGAATAAATAAATGAATAAATAAAGATATTGTGTCCATCTACAATTAAAAAATTTAAAAACAAAAAGAAGACAGAATATTTGGGTGAAGATTCCATAACTAATCACTATGAGCTAAAATTACTCTGCTTTGACTTAAAAGTTCTTTCTACTCTGAAATGCAGTAGAATCCCCCCAAACCAGCTATCATCATTGGGAAATTTTGAAGGAAAAACAGATTCCCAAATGTTTTCTTGAGATTAATCAGAATTCTGTAAAATTCTGTAGGGCCTCAAGATCTGTAATTTTGAAAGCATGGTATAATACCAATGATCTCCCCAGTTTGAAAAATAACCAACCAATTATAATTGAAGTAGAACATAACTGATTCAAAATTATAAAAGATTTAAGTTAAAATTGTATGGGGAAACTTGGACACTATGAAGGGTAAATGACTTGAGGAAAAGTGGGTCCTCAAAACTGTATGTATTTTGATTTATATTGAAGTTATTTTCAAAATACATTTTGAAAATGTATACACTAAGTTATGACCATCTTCAAGTTATGACCAATGTTTGGGAAGAAAATTGTTGCTGATGCTGCAACAGATTTGATGTGGTGTAGCAAGATCATAGACTTTAAGCTCACTAAGGACAGGAATCTTATGTGTATATATACCCAGTTCCTATTATGATTCTTGATACATAGTCAGTCCTCCCATATGTTTGCTGAATGAGCAAATATTTTCCTCCTCCAGGAAGAATAGCTCAGTTTAATTAAGACCTATTGTCTCTGCTTCCCCTAAAACAGAATTTATAATAGTATATTGAAATGAAGCTTTTGCTTGTTTCTTCTTTCTTTTCAAGGATGATAAGTTGCTAAGGGCAAAGGCTATATATCACTTTCTACATGTATTCTCAGTACTTAGATCAGTGCTTGGAACATAAAAGGCACTTAGGAAATGAGCGTAAATAAATGATTTGTAAATGCAAGAACCTGCTATTTATCCCCTAAGACTGGAATTGATCTCCTACTGACTTCTATTTCCCTAACTACTATCATGATTACATATCCTCAGGAGAGTAGTAGAGAAAGAGGTGCATGTTCAAGACAAGAAAAAAAAGGTGTCTGGGAGGGGACACCCTAGGACATAAATGCACATGCAGGATCATCTGTGTATCAGACACAGGAGCTCACAGGACTGGGCAGATGAGGAAATGTCTCCCCAGAACTAGACTCAATACATCAGAAGTTGTCATTTTCAATTGGTGTTTTTTATCATGAAGGACAGAGGCTCTGCCAGGCCAGATTTTTTTTGGCCATGTTCAAGGTCACTGTCCCTATTCAGATTTGGCACTGAGTCTAGAGTCTGGCATGCCCAGCTTCTCAAAGTGGATTAGGTCCTCCCTTCCCTCCCTTCCCTAGAGCGTGAGCACTGGCTGCACTCTGGATTCTCATACCTAAATGCCTGATGATGTTCTCTGAGGACAGGCACCTCTTCAGTCCCTCTTTGCACCTGAGTCATACTCCCTGACCTTAGCTCCATGCTCTATTTCAAGCTGTGCAATTGCCCAAGCCTGTCCTGCTTTGTGTCATCATCATCTTTCAGTACATTCTGGAAGGAACAATATAAACAAACACATGGCCAAAGTCCAGAATCAGAAATTGATTATAACTGTTAAAAACAAAACAATGAATGAATAAATTAGTCTATTTTAAAATATGTGAGTAATTATATGATATTCCATCTCTGTCTTCCCTTTGTTAGATCTTTAAACTATCTTAAATTTTTTGCCCTTCCTGTATACAAATGGGATTATCTTGAAAGGCTAAGTCTTCCAGAAAAGCATTTAGCTAATCACAAAATCCAGTTGATATCACTGTCCACGCAGGCCTTCTGCCCTGTTTTAAACTCACTGAACTAAAAGAAGGCTGCTAGATGCAGTGATCATTTATACAGAGAACAAAGGAAAAAGATAATTACATAAATTTGAAAGATCATTTCTAAATCCAGTGTAAAACCATGGAAGATTAGTCTGAAATTTAGCCTAGAGGAAGGTGGACAATAGCCAAGATGTATTCTTACTCATTCTATCAGTTATTTAATGTGCACATTTCACTCTTTAATAAACTGCCATAGTGGAATATGGAAAGAAGTGAGAAATTGGCCCCAGGGATTGTAACTTTGTGGCTTGTGGCTCTTTTATACTACTCTCTCTTCCATACCCTTTTTCCTTAAAAAAAAAAAAAAAATATATATATATATATATATATATATATATATATATATATATATAACACACATAC
>NW_026000020.1:2940696-2999269 GCF_001458135.2 Marmota marmota marmota
AAAAAAAAAAAAAAAAAATATATATATATATATATATATATATATATATATATATATATAACACACATACACACATATATAAATATATATATATTTTACACACATATATATATTTTACACTCATATACACATATGTAAAATATATATTTTACACACACGTATACACATATATACCTGCATCTGTGTTTTTTACCTAGACTAGTTACATATTCATCAATATAAATGCATATCTATAGATGTATTTATATGTCTAGGTATGTATGTATGTATATGTATACATATATTCTTATATATGTAAAGTAATACAGTAAACAGGATGTTTTAGCAGGCAAGCACATAGCTGGCTCTGTAAGGAGAGATATCCTGTCCAGCTTGTGGGCTAATTTTCTATTTATCAATAACTCCTAGAGTTTTTCATTGTAACCTTATTTTTAAGAGAAGGGGTATGAATGTTTAAAAAAAAAAAAAAGGACCACTTCCCAAATCTTTCTGAAGTGTCTACTTAGGGACTCCATCAGAAGGAATGTTGTGATCAGCCTCCACAGAGGCCCACCAGAAATAGGGCTGTGTGTGTGTGTGTGTGTGTGTGTGTGTGTGCGGGATGTGGGGTAGGTGTAGAGCGCAGTGAGGGGATTGGCCTTCATAGAGAAGCCTCAGGAAATAGCTCCTGGCTACTGGGGGTCTGGGAAGCCCAGAATATGAGCCTCCTCTCTGATCCTCTTTCCGTGTCTCAGTGCTTAGCTTCAGGTCACCTCTGGGGAAGTTAGATCAGGAAGGACCTTAGGGAATTACACTCTCTTTTCTTGGGCAGTGGCAGTGACTTGCCTTGGAGGTAGGGAGACCACAGCCAACCCTGGTGGCCCGGAATCCAGGCTTGGTCCCCGCCCCTGGAGCCCCAGTCCCCTTCGCACCCCCATCAAGCGCGAGGGCACAGTCCCCAGCACACGCCCCAGCACCACTTTCCTCTGACGTCCGCCTCTGAGATCTGAGATCGCCCCCGCCTGCCGCCCTTATAAAGGGGACTTTTCCCAATACTTGAATTGATCACCACCTCGCTGCGCTGCGCGCCCTCCAACGGCTCCCGCACCTGTCAACTCTGCGCGCTTCCAGGGTCCTGGAGACGCGAGGTGAGGGACAGCCTCCACCACTGACCCCGGTCGCCTGGCCCTGCCCCCGCAGCAGGCACCCGGACCGGTCCCCTCCCGTCCTCACTGCACCCTCGCACACACAGCCCGCACAGCTCTGGGGCGGCGGCTGGAGAGCGGCGGCGGCGGCGGAGCGCTTCCCGGCGCCGCGATAGCTCCAGGTAGGAACGCAGCCAGCCTCCCTCCCTGGAGCCTCTGGGCTGCTCCCTCTGGGACTCTGCGAGCGCGGCTCCCGCAGTTTTAGAGCGAAGGGAGGTGGCTCTTTGGCCTCTCGGTGGAGATGCCAGGGCAGCTCCGCTCTCAGGCACTTGTGGCTCTCCAGGTGCGAGCTGCTGAGTCTGGGTGCCAGACACCGGCAGAGGGGTCCAGAAAGGAGAGAGGGGCCAGGGGAGCTCCCAAACGGCAGCTGGAGAAAGAACTTGCCCACTGGGTTGCTCACAATGGCGCAGCCCACCAGGTCCGCGGTGCTTCTTTTGCCACCTTTGGATTGCAGGGAGGTTAGTAGTTTTGCCCCAGGTCTCATCACCCACCTGCCACTTGTGTGCACAAATATCTGAGTTTCCACCAGAAACTTCTGTGTGCGAATCCGGTGCATGTAATAGCCCTGGCTATGAGACTAACAAAATAAGAGAACAAGAATGCCAGACCGCTAAGGCTTTAGCACTTGACATCTGTCTTTTAAGAGTTTTGCGTTTTAATACCCTTGACCCTCTGCTATGATTTTAGGCAACACATTTTTAAATCGTTTTCTTATAGATACCACTAATGGGGATGTGTGAAATGAAGGAAGAACAATGGAAGGTAAAGAGGCGGAACCCTTTAAACAACAAGTACATATTTAGTTGACACAATAAATTGACCCATAGGAACTTGTTGAAAATGTGGAGTTGAAGCATTTTTAAATAGATTTTCCTAAAGTTTGTCCCTTGCCCCTCCCCATGTCAGAGTACTTTTGGAGGCATTTCCTGAAATCTTTTCAAAGAACTAGTAGAAGAATGAACACATTTTTAAAAATTCTTGGTATATTGCTTGATGATACACTAATGATACTAATAATTCTAGTATAGTAACTTAGCTTTAAAAGGCAAATGCAATCACAATTTTTGGAAATGATTTCTTGACAGAATTACTGAGTTAAGATTCAAGGTTAATGTTAAATTGAAAAAAAATTATGAAACAGTGTTTATGGTTCTGTTTGTTAAGCAATATTTCCTTATTTATTTATTTATTTTTGTTTCTTGAAAAGTCAGGACATCGTTAAACTGTTAAATAGAGGTAGGATAATATAGCGGACACTTGTTGGCCATGGCCAATTTCACACGTGACTTCAGTGTACTCTTTCTTTAAGTGGCACAGGTTCGCCCAGGAGCCAGCTGGCTTATCCTGGCTGCCTGTGTAGGCACAGTGCTAGGCTGCTATTTCTTAATGCATTACTGTATTTTCTCCACAAGTCTTAATGAAGTAGCCAACTGTGGAAGAATCTGGACCCTTAGTTAAAAATGGCTTTCCACGTGGAAGGACTGATAGCTATCATCATATTCTACCTTCTCATTTTGCTGGTTGGAATATGGGCTGCATGGAGAACCAAAAACAGTGGCAGCGCAGAAGAACGCAGCGAAGCCATAATAGTTGGTGGGCGAGACATTGGCTTGTTAGTTGGTGGATTTACCATGACAGGTAGGTTCTGTGCTGCTTGCTTGGTGCAGTTCACCCTTGCTTGGCTTCTCTGAATATACAGCATGTGGTCTCAGAGTGTCATTGCAAACATTGCTCTTTGTCCTTTGGGGATTCTTTAGGTTTGCTGGTTATATATTTTGAAAATAATGAATATCTGCTTGAAAACAAAATGGTTTCAACTCATTAGTTCTTGCATAAATGATTTTATAATAAATCAATGAATCTAATACCAACGAAAAAAGTCTCGGCTTTCTGTTCTATTTAGTGGGTGGAAACAGTATAGACAAAGAAGTGGAGGAATGAAAACATGCCCTAGTCTTACAAGTCATGCATTTGTAAATTAATATGATAGTGTTTCAGTGTGTCTAGTAATGCATGCATGAAGTTGTGACTTTGAGTTATCTTAAGTGACAAATGTCAGTGAATACTAACTAGTGATGGGTTTTAGCCTAAATAAATCCATTTGGAGGCAATACAATCGCAAACTGATTGATCCCTTGCTTGGAAACCTAATTTTCCTATTCAGTAATTAATTTCCTTACAGGAAGACGATATTATGACTCCACAACAATGAAAGAGGGATTTCCAGGAAACTTGATAAAAAGGGGAAAAGCCAGGGTGTGTCCTTTCTGGAATCCCCTAGCCACTATCTGTAGCTCTCTCTCCCTTTCAAGCCTTCTTTGTATTAGGAGGGGCTGGTATTCTGTCTGTCTTTGCTTTGCCCAGAGGTGGTTTTGTATGTGGGGCAATTTCTTTCTTTTTTATAGTCATCTTAGTCATTGAAAATAATTCTGAAAAACAACAACTTAAAATTACACTTTCACTGATAACACATCTTATGTGAGTCTTGGTAAACATTTAAACACTAGCAATATAATCTATATTAACAGGAACTCTCAGTTCTCATTAGAAAAATAACCCATTGGAAATCATATCTGAATGATGTCCAGGTTCAATCCTGAAGTGCAATTTAAAATGATTCACCCTGTATACCAAATAGTTTACCAAAGCACTGTAAAAATAGCATCTACGTTCTGAAAGTCTTGACTTTGTCCATTTGTAATCTGCAATGTTCTATATACACACTAGATTTTACCTTCCAGGCATTTACAGTCTCTTTGTTTAACTCTTCACCAACTATAGATGGATTCATTTGTTCTTTGTAATAGCCTTGTGAAAGGGCTGTGGGGTTAAGTAAAGATCCAGGTTACATTGTTAACCAGGACCAGGGCCAGGCCCAAACCCAGGTCTTCTGATGGCCACGCCCCAGGCCCTTGGTACTATACCACATAAGCTCATTAACTGGGCTCACTCTATTTCTTTATAAAGCTGCTTATTTTGCAAATCCCACTAAAGTAATACATGAACTGCTGTATATCAAAGTGTTTTACTCATTGCAAATTGTTATTTGCAATAATAATAATATTGTCCTCTTACTCTAGTTTAATATTCTATTTAATATGGTCATAAAGAAATTTCAGGATTTGTTCCTTTAACATATAGATTTATTTTTTCACTGTAATACTTTATGAAACTATATAGAATATATTAGAATAACAGTATTTCTTATGAAGTGTCATGGTCTAGCTTGGTTTGTGAAGTTCTCTCTCTCTCTCTCTCTCTCTCTCTCTCTCTCTCTCTCTCTCTTTCATTGTGTCAGAAGATCCTTAATTAATATTATCATTCACTTAAAATCCGAACCTTGTTATTTAAACCTTATCAGATTCATTTACTTATATATATTTCATTTACTTATATATTTCAAAAAATGTTGATTCTTTAAAAATCAGACAGTTTTAAAATGTTCAAGTCCTCACTCATGAATTTAATATAAAATATACAGGCATGGACAATAAATTATAGCATAGAAAAGACAAGATTGATAAAAAATGAAGGGAATTAGTTTAAGCATAGTAAGTAATGGAGTCTTCACTTCTATATTATTAATAGGGACAATTGTTCAACACCATTTTTTTTTTTTGGACAAAGGACAGGAGAGCTACACAATAAAAAAACAACCATGAATTAGCTTTGTGTTTGTAAGACCATCCGATTATTAATTTTATACAGCAAAATAGTGCTGGTGTGTTAGCAGCTCCAGGTACCTAGCAGGAAGACCAAGTCTCAGGTTCTGTGTCTGTGAGAATTCTTTCTTCTGTCCTTTTTCTATACTCAGTGTGTGTGTGTATCAAGTGGAGACTCTTTCTACAATTTCAGCAGGATTTAGAATGAGAAAAGCAAATGATGGTGTTTGCTACTTATTAACACCAGATGTAAAAGCTACTCTGAAGATGGGAGTGTTTGCTAAATACAAATCTTGTCCACATCAAGATTTTGTATATAAACTTTCCATTTAATGTACTTAAAATTACTCTGCAGGAAAGTCTTTTCATATTAATCTTTTAAAAAGCAATTTAACCCCAAGACACAATCTCTTCTTTGCTTTGTGTTAGATTAAAAGCCAGATAAATTCTGGCATGAAAGCAACAGAAGCACTTATCTGTCAAATACTTATGTATCAAATACACGTAATTATTTTACTTATACTCTATGAGAGTTTAGAAAATTCCTTAAAGTCAAATTTTATTCTCTATGTGATGATTCAGCCTAAAATTCAGTGTCATATCTGATAAGCTTTTTTAACAGCCTTTGACACTCAGAACTTTATATACATTTTACATAAATAGCATTTTGAATATTTTGACTGTATTTTTGAAGAATATAAGCTGCAGGAATGTAGAGTCCCTTTAACCTCAGTTTTTCAACAAGGATCAAATACTTGATTATCTTTTTTAAGGAAAGCAGTAGTTTGTAGATCATGATTGGCCCAAACTCATTTTAACAAAAAATGACCTTTGGTTCCTTGACCTTCCTCTTTCGGCTATTATTCTATAGAAATTTCATATATCTGAAGAAAACATATGGTCACAGAATTCCTCAGTTTGGAGTAGCCACATTGAATGACCCCATGGGACTAGTCGCCTGGTGTTGGACAATCAGACCTAGAGTATGACATGTAAGATAATGTCATATGTCATGACCTCTCTCTTCATTCTATTTCAGCCACGTGGGTTGGAGGAGGGTATATCAATGGGACAGCTGAAGCAGTTTATGTACCAGATTATGGTCTAGCTTGGGCTCAGGCACCAATTGGATATTCACTTAGTCTGGTTTTAGGTAAGTGGAAAGTTAAATCTCCTTGACTCATTCAGTAAAGCCTAAAGAATAAAAGTCTAAAGAACAAGTGGGTTAGCAAATCAAACAGTGTGAATAACTATTGTGGAAAAATGTCACCAGATAGTTCTAAGTAGGTGTTACAAGAAATTGATATGCAACAGAATAATAATGCTTAGGTAATCTCTTGATTATGGAACATGTAAATAACAACAAAAAAAACCTTTGATCTTATAACTTTTAAAACAGTGAATTTCTTAGCATAATCATATTTTATTCTTTCAAAAATATTATGGACATATCATTAAAAATGAATCAACTTTATTGTACCTGACATTTTTTTTGTAAATTAAACTTATAAAAGGCCAAGAATATTATATAAAATGGTTCCTCTTTTATTTTCTTTCTTAGTTTTCCCCCTCAAATTGTTCTGTTGGACCTTGTGCTTTTTCAAATGTTTAAATATACTGAGTGATACAAATGCACCAAGCCATCTCAGTGAACACTATCCTACTCCATATATTTAAATTTCATATGCCTCAATTATAACATTTTGTTGTCCATTGGATACATCTGTTAAATGCACTAAGGAGTTTATATTAGGTTGCTGAATGCTTCTTGGTAATGTACTCAGAGTATATTTCAGACTAGTTCCTCAATATGTACAGTGTTTTAAAAAATTCATTTCCCTTAAGAAATTATAGCATAGTAAAAAGCTGGCAAAGACTATTATATTATGAATTTTTAATGTTCTCATAAACACTCATGTAATTTTTTTAGGTGGTCTGTTCTTTGCAAAACCCATGCGTTCCAAGGGATATGTGACCATGCTAGACCCATTTCAGCAGATCTATGGAAAGCGCATGGGTGGACTCCTATTCATCCCTGCGCTAATGGGAGAAATGTTCTGGGCTGCAGCAATTTTCTCTGCACTAGGTAAGCACCAATGGAACATTGTTCTACCTTCATTTCCAGTTTCCTGAACACCAGACAAACAACTTTACTTTCTTCAGTCTTAGTGTCTTAGAAATTATTAAAACCATATCCTAAGTCATATTTATATTTACAAAAACTTAACTGAAATTCTACATTTACTTGCAGTATTGTTGTAGAGAGTAAGTCCAATCTCAAGTGCATTTGTTTTTAACTTGAATTACATAATTAGAGCAATAACCATGAGTTACTTTATAGGGATTCAGGGTTGCTTTTGTAAGTTGTATATGATTTTGAACAAAACATCATTAATTAAGCAAAACTAAGAGTGCTATTTAGGGTTGAGGGTGTAGCCCAGTGGTAGAGTGCTTGCACAGCATGTGTGAAGCCCTGAGTTCAAGTCCTAGCACCACCAGAAACAAAAATGCAATTTATCTAAAAGAATATTTACTGGGTGCAGTGGTGCCTGCCTATACTCCCAGTGGCTTGGGAGGATGAGGCAGGAGGAATGCAAGTTAAAAGCCAGCTTCAGCAATTTATCAAGGCCCTATGTAAGTTAGTAAGATTCTGTTGCAAAATAAAAAAAATTTTAAAAAAGGGCAGGGGGCATTGGGAATAGGTCTCAGTGGTTAAGTGGTACAAAAGAAAAAAACAAACAAACAAAAAACTACTGTCCATGAGCCAGGTTTAGGGAGAATATTTTTGATACTTTTGATGAATGAATTTGAATCAGTGAATTCCATTTTCATTTTTTTCTAGAAGTCTCATTTATGTGAACTGAGAACTTTTTAATCTTTCCTGTTTTTTTCTTCTGATAACTGCCTTGTTAATTGATATAAAGCATAGGCAAGTCTATTTAAATTCCTCAAAGAATAGTACCACATCATTTTTAAAGCATTAATATTTCTAGAGATATTGACTTTTTGCATAAAATATACTTAATCGAAAACAAATATAAAACCAGTGTGAGTCTCGACTGTAAATAATACTCCCAAAGAAATATTGCCCACCTTCTCATGATGACAAGTAATGTCAGCACAATCACCTAACTTGAGATATTTCAATAAAATGATATTTGTAAAAAGCACAATGCTATGGTTTATTAGTGGAAAAATTTAAGTGTGGTAGAATGTAGCTTGGACTTCCCTGCCAGGTTAAATGTCTTCTTGATGAATAATGAAAAGTTTCCCCACCCCTGACTTCCTCTTCACCTTCAAAAACCTACAGGAGAACTAACTGGGCCCGTTATGATTGAGAGACTGAGGCTGCTGAAGCAGCTAGGAGATGTAGTGCCCACATTAAGGTACACGAACCTCACCTGCTGCAGACCTACCTTCATCCTGCAGGCTATACATCTCAGCTCTAAGACCCATCCTTAATTGCTTGCACTCCTACCTGGTTCCTCCATCGCCCCCCACCCCTACCTCCATCCACCTCTGCCTCTTCCCTGCCATAAGCCAGGCCACTCCCAGCCTCCCTTACCTGTATTAATGCAGCCAACTCCATGTTTGCAGGTCTGCCCTACTGTGGGCGCCACGTGAAAGCCAGACTCATCCTTCTAAATTCTAACCTCATATTCTAATCTCATCATGTCCCCTTTCTTGCTTAAAACCAAACTTTTGAACAGGGCCCTTAACTATGACCTGGGTCTTCTCTCCTCTGCTTATCCCCTGCACCCCACTTGCCCTTTATCTTCTGTCTGAATTGTGGTTTTCTCTTGCTTCTTACTGACACTGTGCAAGCACAGGTGTCCCTGCTTTGGATTCCTTTCTCCTCTTTTTTTCCCTCTCTCTCACCATTTGCCTCCCTAATTACCAAGCTCCCTGGCACTTACAGGGAGCAGTACTCCAGACTTGCTAGGAGCCTTCCCTGCAGGCTTTCGGAGGCACCTGCAATTTTTCCTCATTGGGCTTATCATCTCCCTTTGTATGATAATTTGCCTGTTCACTTCATGCCCAACTTTTTACTGTACACAATGGATTATAAATTTCTTTAGAGCAAGAATGGTGTCCCTTGAATAACTATAATAAATTAATAAATAGTTTTGAGCTCTACTTTTTTGACAAAAGAAGATGAATATTGCTTTTTCCCCCCCTCCCCAGTGTAATTCCATTATGTCTTAAAATATTGGGTTGTGTACACATTTAGGGAGGTAGATACTGAGTTTAGACTCAGTGGAGTCTAACTTACAACCCAAGATCAACTAATGCTAAGAACTCGTACTTGGCCTTTGGATTTTCAGTTTCCTTGCGAGATCTAGAAAAGAAGAAATTTCAGAGAAACCAAGGGAGATCTTCAGGCTCATGTGACCAAGAGCGAATGTGTACCATCCCACTGAGTGCTGAGGTCCTTCTTGACGATCAGCAGAGTTGGAAGGTCCTCAGCTTTCTTCAATGGACGATGTCAGTGTCTGCCTTCTGGGCATACATTCATCTAAATGTGATTTCCCATCTTTTCTTACAAATGGAAATACCACCAAACTTTAAGGGGTTAGAACAAAAGTAAGATAAATTTCCTCCTATTTTGTATGTTCTGGAATATAAACCCATCTTCTAGTTTTTATTATTATGATTTCATATGGCCTTCTTTTTCTCCCTTTCTCCCAAACTCCCATTAACATTATTTTCTTGGTCTCTGTAGAAACAAAGTTACTTGATGTGGAAAGAAGAGAATTTGATGGTTATAATATACAGTAGTAACTCATGGGAAAATGTCATACTGCCCTGGTGCAAGATAATAACACTCCCCAATCATTGCTAAGCTTATACCCTAATGAAATTATGTGTAAAAATACACCTCTCTTCCCACCTTGCTCTCATTAGCTGAGAAGCAATGGGAGTTTATTTGTCATTGGTTTCAATACTAGAAAATTTTGGTTTTAAGAACAAACTACCTGCTGGGTATTAAAAAAGGAGTGGGCTAAATATCTAACAGAATACAACATGTTCACTCTAACTGAATAAAGATCAATTTATATAACAGTCCTGAAAGAGGAAAAGAATTAATGAGCTAATATTTCCAAAGTATTTTAGAAATAGAAAGCATAGTGGCAAAACTCAGAACTTAATTACAATTAGTTTCTGTTGGATATATGTGTCTGTGTATGTATTTCAGTATATTCAGTAAAGCATTCTTCTTTTTCATGTTAACACATGCATATATATGAAATAATATATATTATTGCTTTTGCTTGAAATCTGTGTTGTGGCAGAATATGTACTTTTAAATTATCACCCATATTTTCTTCAAAAATAATAGCTTGAGTAAGTCAGAGCTAGTGTTTATAAGAAAAAACTTGGGATACTTAAGAATAGACAAGTGTAAGATTTATTATCACCTCACTGTGCATATGCATGGTTTACTGCGGAAATATAGGAGAATCTTTTTTTAATGATTACTATGAACACTTATGTAAAGATAGGCTTCTGCAGACCAAATAATTTTTAAATTGTATATTTCAAGTACAACCAATTTCATGAAAATACTTTGAAGACAACTACATTCACAGATGTCAACTGTGTGATTCTACCTTTTCCTATTCTTCCCTGTCTCTCTTTTTCTTCTTCCCCCTGAATAACCTCTTTTGGATTTGGTTCAAGGTAGAATTTATCCTTCTTGTATTTTGTCCCTTGCTCTTGAGGCAAGATTCAAGGTCTCATGGCCAAGTTCACTGCCCTCTTAACCTGAAACACCCTGTCATCATAAAGGTTCTCAGGAAGCCTTCTTGTGGCTTCCTAAGACATCTTCATCCTGATATATCATCCCACATTGATAAATCCTGCAGTTTATTGAATTGGCTTCATGAATCCTGCAGAAATCTCGTGCCAGTTTTGATTACTATGCAGCTACTGGCCTAATGCTGATAGGACAGGCATGCTTGCTATCTTGACCTGAGAGCAAAGTTATACCAACTATGTTTAGTATAAATGGGCAACACCTTATACCTTTTAAATGTATACTTCTACTGTAGATGGCTCAAATTCAGAGATTTTTTTTATAACTTTATTCACAGTATATTTATTTTCATATCTACATAAGTAGACTATATTTCTCAGTAGATCTATTAGAATAACTTTGTTTTATTCACTACCATTGATATAATTTTTCAGATAAAAATCTTAACCCAATCTTCACAGTAATAAACAGGAAGGTAACTTCTCTCAGATCACTAACTTACAACCAAATGATGACATCTATAGGACTGCAAATCTCAGTCCAGTGATTTTTATTCTATAATTGAACCTCTCATATTATGGGGTGATAACATACATGTTATTAAAGTGGAGAACCACACCCAAAGAGGAATGGCAAAGAGTGGCAACTATCAAGAATAGGATTTCAGGGGGAAATAACCTCTTCAATATCTATACACTTATAACTCAGATAATTACCCAAAGTCACTTGTAAATAATTAACTGCTCTCCTCTGTCTTTTATTCTGCAACTCCTTAGTAGATGTTTCTTTTAATTGATTTTTTTATCCAGGAGGATAATGTTATATTATTATCATGGCCAAAATACACACAAAAAATATTTTGTATTGATATCTTGGGTCAAAATACTTTGAATTATTCTTTAGGATGATGGATTTTCATCCATGTAGATTGTAAATATTGTTATGCCAATTAAGGAGGAGGAGGAAAAGAAGGAGATTGTGAGGCATCTGGCTACAATTGATGGTGTAAAAAAAATCACAGATTTCTTTCATGTCTGCTAGCATACCTAGAATTGCCATTTATAATAAGATGAAATATAAACTAGATAGTTTTGAAAAAAATGGAAAAGCAATTAATGAGTTATGAAGCAGCAAGTGAGTTAAGAAGCCATTAGTCCAAGAAATGGGCCAAACCTTCCACACCATTAAATTGTTACTGGAAACATAGGCATCAACAAACACGATAAACAGCTTGTAAAGTAAAAGAAACATAAATTTGAATTCTAAGAATATAAAATTTGATGATGGAAATGGCCTAAAAATATGATATTCATCATTAGTGTTCTTCATTATATTGATATCTTAGGAGTAGAACTTGTATGTCCCACCAGCAAAATAAAATAAAATGATCCTTCATGACTTTGAGGGAGAAAAAGTTGAAAGATAAGTTTTAACAATTATAAAATTTTCTTCTACAAATTTGTCTTAATTGTTGGCACCTCGGAGGGTTCACCAGCTATAACAGGAAATCGGAGGGCAAACTAAATGCAAAAGAGCCAATGAATAATCATTGTAAAACTGGAAATGACTGATCCAATTGCTCAGAAAGGCTTGTTTTCCTTATGGATATGAGTAAATATATTGCATATAATTAAGTCAGAATTTCAGAGGGTGAAATTGTGAATTCATGGAATGGAATTGAATGTCTCGGTTGCTCAGGGTGTTCAGTGATAATAGGTTTTGGGTGTCTCTCATGTATTTGAATATATATAAAAAGAGATAATAGTCCGTTGGATAACATACAAAGGTCTCAGTGTAAAAGTTCACTTTAGCCAAGGTCATGCAGTACACTGTGTACGACACAGGGAAATATAGCTGCTGTAACAGAACCCTCAGGATGGCCTTGCCAGAACTCACCCTAGACCATGGCAGCGCTCTCACTTCTTTTTTTGTCCCCACAGGAGCCACCATCAGCGTGATCATTGACGTTGATGTGCATGCTTCGGTCATTGTGTCGGCCCTCATTGCCACTCTCTACACCCTGGTGGGTGGTCTCTACTCTGTGGCCTACACAGACGTTGTTCAGCTCTTTTGCATTTTTGTAGGACTGGTAAGTGGAGCCTTGCTCAGATTTGCCTCCTGGTCTTCCCCCTCCTCCTCTTTCTCTTTCTTAACAAAAGATAATGCGGTGTTTTATACCAACTCAGCAAAGGAATTAATATTTTCCATAATGAGTAATACATAGTAAGTTGTACACTTTTTGAAATTTTGTATTTTTCTATGAATTGATTAGATGGAAACTGTAGTTATTTCGTTAGAGGTGGGCAGAAAAATGTGTGCTATGACGAATTCTCAGAAAGATCTAGGTCTTTGTTTTCTTCATGGCTAGATTTGATGGAAACTTATGTGTGACACCCTTTGAGAACTGATGATATCAAACTTTCTCCACAGTTAAGAAAACTAAAACTTTGATAGTAACCCACACAAGTTTCTTTCCTGTCCTTGTGTTCATTTATCTATGAGACTGTTTATCAATTAGACTCTTCATAGGACATGGAAATTCTATTGAAAACTTATTTTGTTAGAAAAATATCCCATTGGAAAAACTGTAGATTTCAAATTATAATGGTTAATATCTGGGGTCAAAGAAAGGGCTTAATTATATAAGGAATTATCTGTATTATCTATTGTTCTTAAGTCATGGATTGAATTAGGTAATATAGGTTTGGTGCATTAAGAAAGAGTACTATGTAATTATGAAATACAAATACTATTTGTCTTATATTAAAAGCATCTCTGCACATCTTAGATGCATTCTAGTCAATGTTGATTCTTTGCAAACTCACATCTTAAAACAGGGAGATTATAATTATGCATATAATAATATCCATCACCTAAGACATGTCAAAAGAAAAATAAAGGAAATGGTGTGGCCACTCTTCTAGGTGTCACTGTGGGTTCACATACATGATCTCATCAAACACATACATTATGTCAGCTACAGACCCTGCAGGGACAGAGCCCTGGTCAAAGGCCACAGACAGAGTCAGCCAATGCTGAAGACGAATCATTTTCTGAAAGAGAGTCAAAGCACTCTTCATTCTCCTCAGCTTTCTTTATTTTTCTTATAATAAAAAGCCTTTCGCTCTATTTTACTTTTTATTCTAGACACTTAGAGATGAAGAATGAATCCCATTCCTATTTTTTTCAATTTTCTAGCATTTGTAATAATATTCTAGAGGAAAATTTAAAAGAATTAACTAAAATTAGATTTACAGTTTAACCCTAAATTTATATACCTTAGCAAAGATTATATTTCCTCTTTTTCTCCTAGACATTTTATTTGTATTTCGTGGAATGTAATTCAGTCATATTTTAATTGAATTTGAGAGTATTTAATTTACTCAATAACTTCAACTTTTTTTTTATTTTTAAATTGCCAAAATCAAGTTGACAGTGCAGAAATTCTGATTTGTACTTAACATCATCATAAACTTTATGAAACAGAGAAAACAGAAGTAAATCTTCTTTCACTGTGTAGGAAGCGAGGTTCGTTTGGCAATGGCATCTCTCATAACTGATGCACTTGTTATTCCAAGAGACACAGCCCCAGGGGATAAGTCTATTCATCAGTGATGTATGTGATTTCTCATTGCATTGCATGATGCCAGAACTTAAAATACACAGGTACATAAATCAAGTAAGCAGGTGTAAAGATGGTAGGTCAAATATATATAGGGATATATGTTAGAATGTTTTTTGACTACAAAATGTAACTAAATTGATAAGAAATGAAGATAAGAATTGTTAAGAAATCACTATTGAATTAGCTGAATAAGACTAAATAAGCTTTAATTGCTGTTCATGCATATGTAATTAATTAATCAACTTATAATTCAAACCATCTTTTCTTTCCAGTTTCTCTAATTCTTTGGACTTTATCATCACCCTGGCAGCTCCAAAGTTATAAATTTCAGATTTCATTTTCAGATTCCTCTGACCTCCCTGTTGACCTCCTTCTGACCTTTCTCGGTTGACTCTCTTCATTTTCCTGTTCAGTGCCAGTATCTTTCCATTCCTAATGTCACTGCTTTATCCAGGGCCCACTGAAACCATCTATGGCCCTTCCATACTACTATATTCTTCTAAATTTATTTTTAATATTTATGGTGTTAAAATTTAGAGGAAATTTCACTGACTTTTTAAAAAAAAACTCCAAAGAAATTCTTCTAGCCAGGCACATGGCACATGTCTACAATCCCAGTGACCAGGGGTGAGGTGGGACCATTGCAAATTTGAGGCCATCTTCAGCAACTTAGTGTGACTCTCTGTCTCAAAATAAAATTTAAAAAAAAAAAAAACAGGGTTGGAGATGTAGTTCAGAGGTAGAGCACCCTTAGATTAACTTTTTTTGGGGGGTGGGTGCCAGGGTGAACCTAGGGGTGAGTACTCAACCACTGAGCTACATACCCAGCCCTATTTCAAAGGTATTTTATCTAGAGACAATCTCACTAAGATGCTTAGTGTCTTGCTAAGTTGCTGAGTCTGGCTTTGAACTCGCAATCTTCTTGCCTCAGCCTCCTGAGCCTCTGGTATTACAGCCATGCAGACACCATGCTGGGCCCCTGGCTTAAATTCTTGGTACCACATAAAATGCATGCAAATTCCTTGAGCTTCCACTTGCATACAAAGCAAATTATAAATATTTTGGCTTGCAATTCAAGGTTCTCTCCACATCTATCTTTATTGCTCCCATTCCCCTAAGCTACTTCCATGCCAGCAAACTTTGTCACCCAACAGATGTGGGCATATGCACATATACACCAAACATAAAACTTATACTGTTAGTCTTCTACTTTCAGTGGCTCAACTTGGAAACTTGTTTTTTTGTTTTGTTTTTGTTTTACTTTATTATGGTGAAAAAATGAAGCATGTTCAGTAAAAACCACAATTTCACAATTTTAATTTTGATTTTGGATCTTTTCCTGAGCTACCTAGACACAGCGAGCGCAGTCTTTTCTCTAGTGGCAATAGCCATTGCTCCTGGTCAGTCACATAATCATATGGGGAAACAACTGACACTCCACAGTGCACAATGTGGCTAAGCTATAGTGCTTGGTAGGTTGGGTGGATTCAATGCAGCTTTGCAATTTTTTCAACTTATGATATGTTTGTTGTTGTGTGACCCCGGGGTAAGTCCAGAAGTATATGTTTTCTTCCACTCTTTGCTTTGCTTCCTCCAGATGGTCTCCCCTTTTGATTTCTTTTTCTTTTACCTATTAGTATTGGGCCCATTCTTCAACACTTGTTTTACCAACAAATTTCTCATTTAAACCTTTCCATGTCACTTTAATGGGTGGATATCTTTCCCTAATTCACACAAAACATAAAAGTGTGTCTGTGTGTGTCTCTGTGTGTGTGTGTCTGTTATGTCTTAAATGTAGTATTTTCTTCTCAAAGTTTTCAGGTGACTGCTCCTATAGTTTATATGATATGGCATAATCAAGCAGAAGTAGATAATGTGTTATTTTAGGTTTACTAAATCTGTATTCCATGATGTCCCACAGAGAACATAGTTTCATGTTCTTCTTTGAATAGGGGAAGTACTGAGCCATGCCATGCACAAGAAAAATAAACTAGGTGTATCAATTTTGCAATATATTAATCAAGTTTAAAATCATAGACTAAAACTCCAATGTTGCTCTTTGTTCCAGTGGATCAGTGTCCCCTTTGCCCTGGCACATCCTGCGGTCTCTGACATTGGGTTTACTGCTGTACACGCCAAATACCAGGAGCCCTGGCTGGGGACCATTGAGTCCTATGAAATCTACACGTGGCTTGATAGTTTTCTGTTGTTGGTAAGTAATGCTCTGACCTGAGGAAGGTCGTCTAATTGTCAATCAAAGGCATTTCAAGATTTTCGTATTTATCCTTAAATATCTACTTGCTGGCTCATGGCCTTTTCTGTATAAGTACCACATACTGATTTTACCACTAAAGCTCCATCATGGCCATTTGTGAGCTCATCTCCAGAGTGCATTCATAGATTGCTCATACATACTGTAAGCAAGGATGTGTTATGTCATTTAATTAAAGCCCAATATCACATTTAGCTGTAAGGTAAAAACGAGTATAAACAAAATTCTGACTTTCTCCCTGACATTCCGCTATATTCTCTATGTTCTTGGGCACTTTGCAAAACAATGTAATGCATTAACTCCTCTAGTAGAGTGGAAATTACGGAGCAGGAACTGCCCTTTTCAAGTTTGTGTCATGCAACCACTACATGTCTGGTGCAGGGCTAGAGTCTATAAATATTTATTGGGTTGTATTGATTCAGATTTCATTTCATACTTTCAGAATCTCAATCATTTTTTGATAAAATTTTTTATGGTTCAAATTTGGGATGAGAACCAACTGAGGTCTTCTGGATAGTTTTAAGGCAACTTAAATCAGTAAATTTAGGGAAAACAAGGATTGTCTTGTCTAATTACTAAGGAAAACAAATTAAAGAAATCTTCCACAATCAAAAATATGCAATAATGTTGTCTTAGTCCTCTTGGGCTACTATAATCAATGATCATAAAGTGAGTGATTTAGAAACAACAGAAATGTATTTCTCACAGTTCTGGAGGCTGGCAATTGCAAGATCAACATGCTGGCCAATTTAGTGTCTGATGAAGACCATACTTTCAGAAAACTTGTTGTTGTGTTCTCACAGAGTAGAAGGAATTCATGAGGGCTTTACCTATGACCTAATCAATTCCCAGGGCTTTACCTATGACTAAATCCCTGTCTAGTACCTGATTTCATCACCTTGGAGATTAGAATTTCAATGGACACATGGAGGATACAAACTTCATATTACAACAAACATAATCACAGCAACTGACATTCCTGGCCCTACTTCTGACTATTCTAAATCCAATTATTATAAACCTCTTGTTTAAAAATATTAATAAATGTGAAATTCCTTCAATTCACTCTGAATCTTTGGGGTTCTCATGCAGATTCTGGGTGGAATCCCATGGCAGGCATACTTCCAGAGAGTCCTCTCTTCATCCTCAGCCACCTACGCTCAAGTGCTGTCCTTCTTGGCAGCTTTTGGGTGCCTGGTGATGGCTCTGCCAGCCATACTCATCGGGGCCATTGGAGCATCAACAGGTAAATCTCTTGGAGCTTCACCATCGTTGTCACTTAATTTGCCAGTTCCACCACTGGTGGCCTTCCCTGTTTTACTTCCCTCTTACCCCCACATAGTAAATGTATCTTCATTCATAGTTCCTTATATGCCTTGTATAGCATTCGGCAAATTGCGTTACAGTTCAGCCATCTCCACGTTTTTTGATCGCTTACTCCATTGACAAACATTCATAAGTACACCTCCTCCCCAATTTTGCTATATTATCAATTGTATCCACTTCCGTCCCTAGTGGTTCTCAACCATGGTGCACAGTGACCTCACCTGAGGAGTGGAGAGGGACTTTCTACAAAACATCTACCCCTGGCCTACTCCACAGGGTGTTTAATAATCAAAGATAGAGCCAAACACTAGTATGTGTGTGTGTGTATGTGTGTGTGTGTGAGTGTGTATGTGTGTGTGTAATAGCCCCCCTGGTGAGTCAAAGCTAAGCCAAAGTTGAGAGGCACCAGCTTAAGAAAAATTTACCTGTCTTCGTCATGACTACCCACAGACCACTCTGAACTTCAGAGTCTACCTATGATTCCAATAGTTTGTTCAAGGTTATTTTTTTTTCCCTTGGAGAAATAAGTGAGTATGTGTATGGATTAAGGTAAGCTAAGAAACTAAATGGTAAAAGAGAAAGGGAGAGAGAGAGAGAGAACACAATAAGAAATATTTTTTTTTCCCTGTTATCCCTTATGTGAAACACTTTTAAACTCTCACCTTTAATTTGAACTTAATCGCTCTTCATCCTTATGTTCCTTATATGGTGGAAGAGAAAAACAAGCTCCTTTGGGCCTCTTTCATAAGCATATTGATCACATGCAGGAAGGCTCTGCCTTCATGACCCACTCTTCCGTCAAGGTCCTGTAATACCTAATTTCAACTCTTTGGGATTAGAAATGAAATAAACTAGGAGGGCATAAACTTCAGACCTTAACTAACATAATGATAGCAATGGAAATTTTTGGCATATTCAGTGTTTTCCATACTTTAGAGTATGACTATTGTAAATGTGATCGCAATACAACTCTTAAGAGCATTTAAAACACATCACATTAACCCAATTCAAAAGAGTAACCTAAGTAGAGATAAATAAAACAGTTAAAAAACAATTTTTCTTTTATCTCATTGTATTTTTTAAAGATGACCCAGGGTGTTGCCCCCATGGTGACTCTGACTTCTAATTCAAGAGCTATTTGTTGGATTATTCAGTTTTTGAAAGAGCAGTCATGGTTCAGAGAATACTCTTTTCATTCCAGTTGTTGGTTCATGACATAAATGAACATTCAAAAAGATACAAAAGATGTGCAGTGTCTGCCTTTTGGGGGGTGGAAAATTAAAAAAAAAACAGGATTTATTTCACAAGCAGAAGACAGATCTGGAGATTATTTGGAGGGTGGTAGGAAAACAGACTGATCAAAACAGCATAAAGGCATTTTCTTTTTCTGGATTGAGTGTAACTTAGCAGTTATTTCTGGGATCATGTCATCTCTGTTCAGGCTTTAGAGCTGGCATCGCTTCAGCATGGCTTTAATGATGATCATAATGGAAAATGGGGAAAAGAAAAGTAGCAGGATCCAAAGGAAACCACCCTATCATTCTGACATTAAGGAAGTTCAGCAAATAAAAAAGGAATTATATTAATATGTGTTTACAGGTTCCTTGTGTTCTTCAACACAGTAAGCAATAAAGAAGCTACATATTCTAAGATAAACATATGCTTCAGTCCTCTTAACTTAATTCAAAGACCTTAGTTCAAAATCCTCCTGAAAAAATCTCAGTTTTATGAGTATAATTTTTATTCAGTAAAGATGGTCAGTTCTTAATCTAGCAAGTCTCCTGCTTCTTGTAAGTAAAATTCTACACAAGATTAAATGAAATTAGAAAAATTGTGCCAAGAAAGCTCCTAAATTAAGCTTATATTCAGGAAAAATGAGAGGTAACAACAGCCATGCTGTGGTCTCTTGCACACAGATAACTAAGCCTAAGGAAGTGGTCCAGAGAAAATTCTGTGGTTCAGTCTAAGAGCATTTGTTTTCTATGATTCTATGTAATATAATGCCACATTGCAGAAAAGGAGTATGTATGTCATCATCATATTCTAAGCAGATGTTATGAATGAGACTGACGGTAATCAATACCCTTTAGAGGTCAGAACATGTAAGACATTTCCACATGGCCATCACATGGACTTCCCACTTAAGCAGGCTAACGTATGTGATGCTCAGTTGGTTTCAAAACTACCTAGTAAACAGCATGACCCAGATGGGTAGAGAAGATATGCCTCTGGTTGTTACGCTTGTGGTTTCTGCTCAACAGACTGGAACCAGACTGCATATGGGCTTCCAGATCCCAAGACGAATGAAGAAGCAGACATGATTTTACCGATTGTTTTGCAGTATCTCTGCCCTGTGTACATTTCTTTCTTTGGCCTTGGTGCTGTGTCTGCTGCTGTTATGTCTTCAGCTGATTCTTCCATCTTGTCAGCAAGTTCAATGTTTGCTCGGAACATCTACCAGCTTTCCTTCAGACAAAATGTAAGGACACTTTTTTTCTTTTAATTTGTAATTTATTATTATCGTTGCTATTTCTGCTGTCATTGTACTTAATGTTTGTAGAATATGTATGCTTATAGATTCCTTATATTCAACCTGTGCTGTAACTAAGCAGTAAAAAAGCTACACATTCGAAGACAGACCTGTACTTCAAGTTATCTTACCCTATCAAGTTCAGATTCAGCATTCCTAATCCAAAATGTGAAATTTGAAATGCTCCAGAATCTAAAACTTTTTGATAACTGATATGTTGTTACAAGCAAGAAATTTCACACTATGGAAATTTTATACACAAAATTATTAAAAATTCTGCATGTCAGTCTATGTGCATAAGGTGTATATGAAACCTAAATTAATTTCTTTTTTAAACTTGGACCCCATTCCAAAGATCTTTCATTATATAAGTGGATATTCCAAAATCCAAAAATATATGAAATCCATTACTAATACTAGGCATTTTAGATAAGGAATGTTTAATCTGTATGTATGTGTTCATATCCTATATTAATTCCATTTTCTGTAATTCTATATTCTGTAAACTTTGATTAGGTATACTAGTTTAAATGACACTGAGCTTACATGTGCTGAAAATGCATATTAACAATACATTTTATCATTCATGTTTTTTTTTAATATTTATTTTTTAGGTGTACAAAACACCTTTATTCTGTTTGTTTATTTTTATGTGGTGCTGAGGATTGAACCCAGGGCTTCTCATGTGCTAGACGAGTGCTCTACCGCTGAGCCACAACCCCAGCCCTATCATTCATGTTATACTTAAAGGAACGAATCAATATAACTATTTTCCAAGATATTTCATCATGTTGCCATAATTAAATTTCTTGTCTTCTGACAAAAGATTACTGCATCTTAAAATATCTTAGCAAACCATTTAGTCTGATTAAGCACATTAGGAGACGGAAAAACACTGGTAAAAGCAGGACACTCTAAGTTATTTTATGCATATTTGTGTAAACTCTGAACTGCTCTTCATTTAGACTCCCAAGTCTACCTTTGTCATAAAATATCCCCTCGATTTAATTTTCTTTACTGAATCAAGTGGTTGTAGAACAGAAGGCTTTTGTAGTCCCTGAGGGATCAAGAACACCTCTGGAGAGCCTTTCTTCCCTACTGAGCTTGGTCTCTTTGTGTTTTTAGGTCATCGTTACAAAGTAGTCCCAGTGGTTTTAACAAGAAAATGTCATGGAAAAGTCCTTTTGTGTGGCACCAGAAGGTGGTTAGTCTTATATAGGGTAGTACTCCAACAAAGAGAGGAAGTAAGGATAGTCACAGCTCTCTCAGTGCCACATGAAGACTATTCATGAATATATATAAGCAAAATTCTCCCTTGCCCCATTGTCCCTGGATGATATCACATTAGCTCATCTTCTTCCCCTGTGCCTTCAGGCAAAGGATGTGGTGATCTAGTTTCATGCATATGGTACCCAGAAGCCCCACTCCACCAACAACCTGGGAGTTCATCAAGATTGTGAGCTTCAGGTGTTGTAGGTTAGGTTGGGTTTGCCCACAGAGAAAAACATTTGCCCTGGGAGATTCTTTAGACAAGTTGTAAAGGGTAAATAAAGATGCATCCTGATCTTCACCAACATGAGTCCACATATTGGTGTAATGCTGATCATCGTCAATTTCTTACAGGCATCAGACAAAGAAATTGTTTGGGTCATGCGAATCACTGTGTTTGTGTTTGGAGCATCTGCAACAGCCATGGCCTTGCTGACGAAGACCGTGTATGGGCTCTGGTACCTGAGCTCTGACCTTGTCTACATCATCATCTTCCCACAGCTGCTCTGCGTGCTCTTCGTCAAGGGGACCAACACGTACGGGGCCGCGGCAGGTTACATTTCTGGGCTTTTCCTGAGAATCACTGGAGGGGAGCCGTACTTGTACCTGCAGCCCTTGATCTTCTACCCTGGTTATTACTCTGATAAGAACGGTATCTATAACCAGAGATTCCCATTTAAAACACTTGCCATGGTTACCTCATTCCTAGCTAACATCGGTATCTCTTATCTAACCAAATACCTATTTGAAAGTGGAACCTTGCCACCCAAATTAGATGTATTTGATGCTGTTGTTGCAAGGCACAGTGAAGAAAACATGGATAAGACAATTCTGGTCAAAAATGAAAATATTAAATTAAATGAACTTGCACCTGTGAAGCCTCGACAGAGCATAACTCTCAGCTCAACTTTCACCAATAAAGAGGCCCTTCTTGACATCGATTCCAGTCCAGAAGGCTCTGGGACTGAAGATAACTTACAATGACACCATCTGAATAAAATACTGCTTTTGCAAACAGAGCACTATAGTAGGATAGTCCTGGAAAGATGGTTCATGGCACATATAATACATATTAAAATTATAAACAACGTTCAAGAGAACAAATTCCTTGCAAAAAATATGAATATGTACTTAAAGGAGGGATTCAGGAAAAGTAATGTGCAATTGCACAAATACAGACTAAGCTAGAAGGAAGCAGCTATGAATTTTATTTTATTTTTTAATTTCATTTTATTTCTCATCCTTAGTAGTTTCTATTTTGACACTAGATAGTTTTGTTAGGAATATAAAAATGAAAATGCCCCAAAGAAAAGATGGCCCAATTATGTATCATTTTTATGGAAAAATAGTGTGCAGATGAAAGAGCCTAAGAAAGGAAATTGGATGATTTTGATCCAAACTTTGTTAATGCACTTTTTAATGACCAGTGTTAATGCACTGGTGAGTCAGATTGTCAGACTGAGGCTCTGAGAATAACTCACAGCTACTCTGATGAATGACGTAATGAGTTAATCAGTTGATTTTTCTTGATATGATGATTAACCCCTTCTTTCGTGGTCTGCACTGAAACATTTGCTGAATATGCAATCTCCACTCCCGGCCTCTAGCGCAGGGGATCCAACCCAACGTCTTGAGCATCTAGGCAAGTTATCTGCTGCTAAACTACACACTCAGCCCTGTAATCTGTCATTCTTTGAGTAATGGCATGTATTTTTCTGAGCACAGGCAAAGCAAACACACAAAAATTATTTCATAGTGGCACTTTTTTTTATGTGCAAGATGATCGAAAAGAGAGATAATTTTGGAAAAACAACACTGGGATCCTTTGAGTACATCCATAACTAACATGTGTGTAGATAATAATACTTGGAGCATAGCAAAATTATTAGGCGAATTTACAGCAATAAATCAAGAAGGACATTAAACAAAAAGTGATATGAAGAGATAAAAGATACATTTTTATCTTCAACTGAAGTATATACAGTTTTGTTGCATGATAAAAGAAATAGTATTTTGGATAACTATTCAAATCAGGATTGGAAGTGAAAATGGGCCATGGGTAAGGAGCAGTAGCTACGCAATACCGTTATGGTTGATGAGAGACAGACTACTAGATTAACATATATTAACAGAAGTTCCCAAAGCACCTCCTCATAGTAAAATTGGAAAAACAAATCACACTTATTGTTTTATATTCATTAATGAGGTGACCTAGTATTAAGGGATCTGCTCTGTGGCACTTTTTTGCATAAACCAGGTTTAGATATTGGACAGAAATTTTATATTGAATTTTAAAATGTGACCCAAAGTGAAAAGTAAAAATAAGTTCTAAAAGGAAGAAGCCATCAATTTTAACACTTGATGTGTACATAGTTTTCATGAGGTCAGTCATTATTATTTTACTCCTTTTCTGGAGTTAAAATACATATATATCTATATATATAATGGTTTTTATCCATTATAGAATTATAAATTCTTTGACCACCAATCATACATTATTGAAATAACTGGAGCTGTATTGACAAAATCAGAGTAAATTTATGAGCTGAAAAATATTCTGGGAATTCTATTCAATAAAGAAAGCTAGTCTGAATTTTGAAACAGAAGCATTTTTTTCAAAAAAACATTCCTTTTTGTGATTCATAAGCAAAATGCTGTTAACTCCATGTCTGGCATTAAGTGTATACAATGAATAGAATAGAATTTTTTTTTTTTTTTAGGTTTCAATTAGAATTATCTCAAAACAAATATTTTCTTCATTATAAAAACAAGTTAAATTCCCAAGGTAGTTTGTTAAATGTGAAATGAAATCATTTTACATATTGTCATGTCCTATATATTTACAGTGCTTTATTGAAACATGATGATAAATATGACAATGCATTCAAAATTTTTTATTGAAAACCATATATACCTAAATGAAGATAATTTTTTATTCATATATTTTTTGAGGATCTACTCAGTACTGTGGAGTACTTGTGAGGGGTATACTTTTGGAAACTGAGTACAGGAATCCAAGATACTGAGACATGATTGAGAAGAGAGCCAGGGAAAGGAAATTGATTAGAGAAAAAAACAGATAAAAACATATGACATGTAAAAGTATTGACTAATGAGGACTACAGATCCTGGAAAACTGGTATTCCTCATGTACCGTGTACCCAAATAGCAACTCTGTCCATTCCATCACTGAAACATTCGTCTCAGCTCATGGAGGCACAGGTATACACTATTAGCATCAGGAAGCACATCATCTACACTGTAGCCTTCAACAGGAGGGCGTACTCTCCACAGACATTGCTTTTAACAATTTTCTTGAGTAACAATTGTTCTAACAACCATATTTAAATTCTGTGAAAAAATAACTAATATTAAAATTTCTTCCCATTTAATTCATTTTGTAAAAATAGAAAGATACAGGGAAATACAAGGTTTAACCTGTCCAACTATTAAAACCAGTTAAATAATTTTAGTTAAAAGATAATGGACTTTCATTTAATCCATTATTTCCCATCTGTTCTCAAACTAGGTATATAAAAAACTAATGCATTTTCAGATTTATAAATGCACTAAATATTAGCAAGTGATTTTTAAAGTGCCAAAATGTCAAAAGGAATGAAACAATCTCAAGATCTTTATTTATCTGCACATTCAGGCATAAACTCCCCTTCAATCTCCAAGGAAGATGGAGGAGACCGGCTCTGTTTTGTCATCATGGGTAATGTAGATGGTGTTGAATTTTTCCAGCCTCATTCAATGTACCTTCAAACTTCATCCTCAATGAAAATAAATTACCCAGAACATATTAGACACCAACTATATTAACCTTTGGAGGCAATACCTGTGGCTAAAGCATTAGAATAAAACACATTTTCATATTTTGCACTGATTGTAACATGTTTCTTGGGTAATTTTAATGCTTTTTTCCCCAACCCACATTCAAAACATCAAGCTTGTTGCTGGACTGATATATAAAAAACAAGCTTTCAAATACTCAGTGTCAAAAATTAAACTTCATTGCTACACTTACAAGTCATGAATTTTATGTGAATATCAAATGAATGTAAGCTTGAAACAATTAAATTTGATGTAATGGCTATTGGCTTTTTTATTTGAAAATAATGAATTAGCAATATATTTTAAACATGAATTATGAATTTTTCCTTTTTAGCTTTCAAAAAAATTTACTCTGGTATAATATATAATTTATTATGTTTGCTATAATGTATAATTTATTATAAGTTTGCTACTGAACAGACAGATGCATATAATGGTCCTAAATCATATATTTTTGTCTGTCAAAATATTATATATAGTTATGCTTAAAATAAGATTTGCAACTATACATGTAAATGTTTTAAATGTAAACGTATTGTATTAAATTGTGCTGGTGCAATTCAGGATATCATTGTCCAGGTTTGACTTTTTGGGGACCTCTCTTAAAATAAATGTAAATGGTGCTTGAAGATAGTCATGTAATGGAATTGAAATGAACCATCTCATTTCTGAGGATAAGCAAATGCTAAATGGAAATAGCACACCTTGCATAGATCTTAGGCCAATATACAGTATCATATCTCCTAACAAGATGTAAATTTTCTTTCTCTCAAAAGCTGTTCTACCACTATGCACAACTTTCTTTGAATCAAAGAAATTGGCACACAAAATATCTATTGTATTAACAAAAAGAAGATGTAAATCTTAAAAACCAAATAGCTGTCTGATAGTTGTAGATATAGTACATAAAGCCAGTCACTAAGTGATGAACTGTTCCTAATTATGCTATAAATATGCATTGCATATCTCTTATATAACTCTTCAAGGGGGTCTTTAAAAATGAAATCATATATACTCTCAAGAGAACTTCGAAGTCTTATGCCTTTATCAAAACCATTAGTGTCTTTGGGTGGAAGGACCAGAATAAGCTTAAGGAGGAACAAAGGAAAGAATAAGTAGTTACAGGAGGGAAACATCACACTCACTTGTCTGTCATTGTGGACATTCTCCTATGTGTCCCGAGTAAGCATGCATTTTTGCCTTATCACAAATCTATGCTATCGGGGGAATTATTAGGACCCAGGAAAGAGAAAGTATCAGTATCAACACTGGAGATAGTGTATGTTAAACATCATGGGAGAGAGTTTGAATTTGATCATTAGCACTTTCCTAAGATAGACATTCTTGAAAGAGACCCAGGGAGCCCCAGAAAAATTATGATGATTTTTCCATTTAAATGATGATGAAAAACAATGATGATTTATAGCATTTAAAATACAACTATCTTTGGAAAAACCCCCAAACAGTGAAAATAGTCATGTTGGATTATTTAAGTTCTCTAAAATCAAGGAGTATAAGGTAATTTTGTTTTGAATTTTGGTTGGTAAATTATAGTTACCTTTTTAGAAGAGGTACTGCATGATGTATTTTTGGAAGCAAAACAGTGTTGACATCAATTTATGATTTAGAAGCAGTTAAACGAAACACACAAGCCAGGTAGGATTTAAATCTAATGGTAGAACAGTAGGTGGTCTTGAAAGGGATCATGGTGAACATTCCCCAACTGTCCTATGAAGGCATCTGGAGCAGGCAAACACCAAAAGATGACTGAGGAATCACTTCTGAGCCTTAATATGGAGGGAGGTTCCTGGAGAATAATTGAAATACTCAGGATATCACTTTTATCTTTAAGTCTTCTGATTAGACTGTCAAAGTCTCTCATATTTTCAGATTTTGATTATCTTCTTATTTGGAAGCCATTCAAAGAATTACAGAACAATTTTATAACAGGAGTCAAGAATAGAGCTATAAAGAAAGACACATATGGCCTCCATAGTTGTATGCTCTTAGTTAAGTCACATAACCTCTGTGGGCCTTAATTTCCCATACGGGAATGACAAGTACCTGTCATTAGTTAAGTTATATGAGGCATTCAAAGTAATGTGGTAGATAATGCTTAAAATGTGTAGAGATGTAGAATAATAAATACAGCTCTCCAACTGGGAAAATTGTGGAAAAAACATATGTAGCTATTTGGGAAATCATTTTGACTTTGAACCTTGTCTTTTATCCAACTATTTATCAACACGAAGAAAATGGAGTCACTTTTTAAAGCACATTAATGGATAGATCATATTTGTTTTACTTGTTTTTTTAAACATTTTTATTAGTTGTTAATGAATTATTTTATTTTATTTCTTGGTATGTGGTCCTGAGGATCGAACCCAGTGCCTCACATATGCTAGGCAAGCGTTATACCACTGAGCCACAATCCTCACCCTTTAATTGTTTTTCTTTTTTTTTTTTAGGACATGATTTCACAGAATTCTCATGCTATGTGTGCACCCAATTTGTGCTCCATTGTGACTTAGGCAAAGTCTACATCTTAATTTACATTGGATTTTAGAGCAATACCACCTTCTAAGAGTTCTTTGGGATAAGAGTGAGAAATAGAGGAAATCCATTGGAGATTTGCAAGTTTAGAAAAGTCAGTGAAAATTTCTTTACTTTAGTTGTCATGGAAATTTCTGATCTTTTCCTTAAAAACATAAAATAATTCAGAAAAATTTTTAAAAAGGTGTAAAAATAACAAGAGATCGCAAGAGTAATTTTCTAAATTTGAGAACTAGCCAAATGATCCTTTAAAGTTCATAAACCTGTGTGTTCTGGGTCGGGTAAGAAATCAGTACTGAGCCAATCAAGATTTATATGAAATTTTAAAACACGAAGGTCAAGAAGTATTGCAAACCGTATTACTCTATATAGGTTAAAATGTCCCAGGCATTGATGGCCATCGGCATAGAATGTAAGCTATGACTTAAGTGCAGGGAACAATGTGGGCTGAACCCATGAAAAGCCATTGCAGCACCAAACACATTTGTTCATGTTCACAGAGTTCAAACACACACAATGGTCATTGCATGATCTGCTTTTTGTGAGTCAACATCAAGTCCAAATTTAGCCCTTAAAAAAATAATCTAACCTACATAGGCTTCTATTTTATACCAATTCCCTTTTCATTTCACTTTAGACAACAAAATTTCCATTAAATAAAAATATATTTAGCAAATACTTTCCATATTTCATTTTTTTTCAGAGAAAACCACAAAGACCTAGAAAGTAGGTTTTCGAAATTAAGATATAAAAATGTAACATAAATAAAAACACTTTTCCACCTCCTAATTTTAGACCTCTTATATATAAACATTCTGATATTAGTTTCTTAGAAGTGTGGCTAAAAATAGAAAAACAACACTGAAAATAAACAAAATTTAAAAATTTTTACAAAATGAAATCTTAGGTAAAAGTAAGTTTTCAGCATTCACACTGATGTCCCTTCAGAGTGAACTGTGGAGAGTCCCCTGGCTTCCTCCTTAGGTTTTGGGAGATGCTGCATTCAGTCCTGGTTTCTCTCTCGTTCAATCTTGAGTGAGTTAATGAATGTTTCTTGGTCTCGAATCATTCTCTGTAAATTATACAAACTTCTGTAAATGATCTTTAAGGTAGCTCTCTGGTTTGAAACTTAACACCTGCGTTGCTCACAGCTGCCCTACAGGTCACTCCAGACACATTTCTTACTCCTACCAGAACAAACTGAATTATTTCAAGGTCTCAAATTTAGTGTTCATTGCAACTTGAAGTATTCCCACACTCATAACATTGACATTCCCAGGTGATTACTGATACCACCTCCCTTACATAACTATCCACTTTCTCCTCTCAAGAGATAAAGTGGGATGCATTTTTATAATTAGAAAAATAACAGTCATCCACCCCCTCCACATCCCACTTTCTTATCATCTGAGATGGATAATTTACCTGTATTTGTGTGTTCAGACTATCTTGTGATGATAATAATATACAGTTAAGGCTTGCTATAAATAAACTTCTCACTTTATCTAGCTACTTGGCAAAAATATCAGGCATGGGACAAATCCAAAATCTCCAACAAGTGCCCCCTTGAAACTTTTGACCTATCTTATCCCACTCTAGAACATCTACCTCTCAGCCTATGTTGAGAATAAATCCTTGAAATACTGTGTTATTTTCTATATGTGTTTCCTCCATTTGTTTATTATTCAACAAATTTTTATTATACTCCTGCCCTATGCTGTTTTAGAACTTGAAGATACACATGTAAGTAAAAATGTCAAGGTCCTTTTGTTTAAGCAGTTTGCATTACACTTAGGAGCGGGAATGAGTGCTAAGGGGAGAAAGAGTAACAAGGTAACTAACAAATGAAGAGAACAAATAGGGTGTAATGGCTGGAGAGATGGAGGAGGAAGGGCACTTTAAATTGTGCAAGCATGGTAGACCTCCAGAAAGAACTGGCTTAAAATGAAATTTGAATGAACAGAGACAGTCTGCAAGTGTATGAAGGATGGATCAGGTGGGAGAATAGGAAGAGGACCATTCCTCAGAGAGAAAATGGAAAGTCATTCCAAACTATTGTTCCTTTTTACCAGTGTGCGGCCATCAGGGGGCTGATCCCTGGATTCTGAATGCATGCATATTCTGACAAGCTTCTTACTGTAGTTTGAGTCACCATACCTTATCCCAATCTTTCTAAATTGAACCTCTGATTATAATCAACATACAGTATCCTCTCAAGATTTCCTTTATCTTCCCTTTTCTTCTGTCATACTGACATCTTAGTCTTCATTGCTTCAAACATCAGGTGGAGAAAGTTGAGAAAATGCATGAAATTGAATGTATGGAAATACAGAACTGAGTAAAGAGCAAGAAAAGGAAAGCAGGATACTGATTGGAAAACAAATATAAAAAGAGACTAAAAGACAGAACAAGGACTGAACTAGGGCAGTGGCCATCAGCATGTACAGGATAGAATGAATTGGAGAGAGAAGCAGCAGATTCTCTAGAAGCTTCAACAGGCAAACTCCAAAGATTTACACCTATTAAGGTGTGAGCGCAATAATGTGCAAGAGAAAGCCAGGAGGAGCTTGTGTGGGAGAGTGATTAATTACTTTCCTACATACAGTTTTGCCTCAGTATCCACGCGGGGATTGGTTCCAGCATCCCCTCCCTCACTACCCTATGCCCTGTGCATACCAAGACCCACGATGCTCCAGTTCTTATATATAATGGCATGGTATTTACATACAGCATACACATACACACATCCTCCCTTATGATTTAAATCATTTCCTGCCTAGTTGCAATGTAATTGCTGTGGAAATAGTTGTTATTCTGCGTTGTTTATGGAATAATGACAAGAAAAATTCTGTACATGCTTAGCACAGACACAATTTTTTTCTCCATAGTTGGTTGAATTCATGGTTGTGGAATTGGCAGATAGGAGAGCTAACTGTATTCAATTTCAGCTCTTTATACAAATTCTGCGTAATGGAATATACACAAAGGACTTAAAAACAGAACATTACAGGGACACAGCCATATCAATGTTTATAGCAGCACAGTTCACAATAGCTAAATTGTGGAACCAACCCAGATGCCCTTCATTAGATGAATGAATAGAGAAACTTTGGTATATAGTCACAATGGAACATTACTCAGCATTAAAAGAGAATAAAATCATGGCATTTGCAGGTAAGTGGATGGAGTTGGAGAATATAATGCTAAGTGAAGTAAGCCAATCCCCCAAAACCAAAGGCTGAATGGACTCTTTGATATGATGATTCTGATTCATAATGGCATAATAGTGATAGGCAGAGGGAGCATGAGAGGAATGGAGGAACTCAAATAGGGCAAAAGGGAGGGAGGGAAAGGGAGAGGGCAAGGGGATAGGAATGAGTTAGACATCATTACCCTAAGTACATGTATGAAGACACAAATGGTGTGAACATACTTTGTCTACAACCAGTGTCATGAAAAATTGTGCTCTATATGTTTAATATGAAATGAATTGCATCCTGCCATCATGTATAACAAATTAGAATGAATAAATAATTTATTAAAGACCAAAAATTATAAATAAATAATTTAATAAAGATAAAAAGTTTAGATTCTAGGCTTATGGAATGAATGGCTAATCCCCCTCACACTCAGGTAGCCACAAAGCTACTTGGGTTCCTCCTTCTCATTTGTCTTTTTCTGCTACTGTTGCATGATCTCTGAATCCCCCTGTTTCGGGGTAACACCCAATAGCCCGTCATCTTGGCACTTTCTTTTAACCGAGTTGCTCTGCTTTTTCATATTCTTCTAGCAGATGGGCAAGTCTACACTGGTTACTGCGGGTCCTGGTAACAGCAGCCATAGCTGATTCTTTCTATATTTGACCTACAGAATGATAGATTCCAATATAATTTCACCTAGCAAGGAAAATAGACATTGAATAAATGATCTTAAGAGGGAGAAGTGCTATAAAAGGGAGAATGGGCACATGTGGAAATGAATAAAAAGGGAAACAAATCCAGTTTGTGAGGTCAGGAAAGGGTAGCTACCCCTTATTGCTTAACACATTCAAATGATAAAGTTTCATGCATATAATAAGCAATAGTTAACTGTCTTCAGACCACCCAGTAATTACCAGATCCAACTAAAGTAAGTCAGGACTCTGTAGGGGAAATGGCTGTTTCCACTCTGTGGCAAGAGTTGTCAAGAGGAGCCTGGGACTTTTCATACTAGAGGCCAAACTGCTGAGGTTTTGTCAACAGACAGTAGAGCCAATGAGTGAGATGTGCCCTGTGGAGTGTCTCCTGCCCTCCACCTAGGAAGCATCAGGCAGCCAGTTAGGATGTCCTCTGTCCTACAGGCAGCACTCACAGGGCAGCTAGGGGACGAGCTCTCTGCCCACTCCAGCCTGGCATCTCCACTCTTGCAGGAGTTAGCTGCACCAGCTGCAGAAGTGCATGCTCTAGGCACACATGTGATACTGATAGAGATCAGGTAGGAGCCCCAGCTGCACCCACCAAATAAAGCAGCCCAGAGCGGTGCTGCAGCAATTAAACACTAAATTGTCATAGAAATCACAGCCAGCCAGGCAGGGCATGACCTGAGCCCTAAACCCAGACTAGGTGTCTACCTGCTAAAATAGATCAAAATGGGACACAGAGACTGAAAGCACAATATTCAAACTGTCCAGGATCCCTTGAAAACTCATCTGTCATACCAAGAGCCAGGAGAATAACAACTGGAATGAGAAGATAAGCCAACACTCTGATGAATGAGATGTTGGAATTACCTGACAAGGAATTTAACGCAGCCATCCTAAAAGGCTTGCATGTGCAAATACAAAATATTCTGGGGGAAAAAATTTGGAAAATATGTCTAAAGACATAGAAGATATTGAAAAGAACTTAACAGCCATTATAGAGCTAAAATTACAACAAAAATGAAAAGACTAGATGGACCAAAGAGCAGAATGAATAATGCAGAAAAAAGAATCAGTAAATTTAAAGATAGAACATTAGAAATGGATAGAACTGTGAAACAAAAAAAAATGGATAGAAAAATAAAGAAACAGAGTATGAAACCTGTGGGGTGATAATCCATAGATCTAGCACTCAGATCAGTAGAAGGGGAGGGGAGAATATGATAATAAAAAGTACTCAAAGAAATAACAATTAAAAATTTCCTAAATAGATTAAGAAGTTAAGCAAATCACTCAAAGAAGCTAAGCAAATAAACTCAAGGAAGTTGATGCCAAGACTCATCATTTTGAAACTTCTGAAAACAGAAGACACCAAACAGCTCTTCAGCATGCCAGGGAGAAATGACATATGGCTATAAGAGAACTTGAGTTCAAATAACAGTAGATTTATCATCTGAAGGCATAAAGGCAGGAAGAAGTGACATGACCTGTCTCAAGCACAGAAGGGAAAACACTGTCAATCACGAATTCTATTACCTGGTAAAAATAGCCTTCAGAAATGAAGGGGAAATAAAAGCCTTCTCAGATAAAGGACCATTCCTTTGATTATCAAAGCAATAATCACAACACCATTTGGTGTAGTGCCCACTGTGTAAGGGAAATACATAGGGTAATTACATCTTTTAAATGGAGAGGACGAAGGGACCCAAATAGAAGTAAACTTTTTACACCTATTCACTCTAAGAGGTACAACACTGATACCAGCATACTGTGATGCTAGTATTCATACATGTATTGCAAGACCTACAATGCCAGTTAAAACACTATAGAAAGTAATATAATCAAAGACACTGTAAGTCAATAAAGAAAGAACTCTAAAAAATGTTCAAGTGATCCACAGGAGGGCAGAGACTCTAAGATAGAGTTAAGACAATCTAGATGAAGAAGAAAGTGAAAGCACCCACAGGTGTGCCTTTACTGATGGCACAAAGAAATTTGGGGTGACAGATCTGTTCTGTACTTTAATTGTGGTGAAGGTTATACAAACAAACACACTTGATATAGCTGCACAGAACTACTGGGAAATGAAATTTCCTTGGAGAATATAACCTGGAGAGTACTCCTCGCTTTCTGACACTACACACCATAACCTCCTACTCTGTAGCCATTTTTTTTTTTTAGTTATCTGATTTGATTCAGAAGTATAATAAAACTTCTCTTATGTCCCTGAGGATGCTAAATGACTACAGCCAGTACTAGGGCTCTCATTATGTTCAAGGGTGTCAGCAACATAAAAGAACATCATCTTTCTTCTTCTTTTTTTTTATTTCAGAAATATTGAATCCACAGGACTCCAACATATCTCTAAGTCTTGCAAGCCAAGACACACAGGGCTATCTGAATTTTGGATTTTATTTAAATACCAAAAGGGTTAAAATTAGTACCCACACTAATTACCATTCCAAGGAGACTCAGATGTTGCCAAAGATAGCTGACTCCTTCCCCGTTATAAAAAAAAAAAGAAAGAAAGAAAGAAAAAGAAAAATTATTCTTGCTCATCTATGGGATGTACAATGTCCAGGAATACTGTGTCTGTATAGCATCTCCATACCTTTATATAAGCCAAGTTCCCTTGATTGCCATTTGATCTTCTGGCTTATTACAGTAATGATGCCACTCATCATCTGATAGTTGAGCATCTCCAGGGAAACTATTGTTTTGGGGTCTATGCATCTTAACTGATTGTCAGCCCCTTCCAATAACTGCCTTACCTATGGGGGAAAGCATCACTTGAATTTCTTAGTGATTCTGCAGACCCTCTTACTAGCACATTCTTTATAGTTCTGGTCAATAGTAGATCCTCTGGACCTTCTCATGAAACATTGTTATTATGATGAAGCTTTTCTAAGGATTTTGGGCTTTTCCAGGAATATTTTAACATATTCACTCCAGAAAGCCTATTCCCCCAATTTTTTAACTTCCTCCCTTACTATCTAAGATGACAATTTTGACATTTCAACTCCACTGAGCTAAGTCAAAACATTTCTATGTTTATAGGAGTCATTCTAATAGCAAGTTCACACCATCTCCTGGGTGAACTTGTTGTCAAAATGTGAAGTCCCATATCTCAGGGCATTGCCTCAAGGAGGAATGAAGACCAAATACACAAGATGTCCACCATCTCCTGCCATCAGCCACTCCAGTGTTGACACAGTAGCAAGTGACTGAAGTGGCCACTTTGTAGAGATGGAGGCTATCGACAGGACCAGTAACAGGACATCCCTTTTAGAATGGCTAATCTACACACCACTGCTCCAGCATCTGATCTGCCACTAACAGAGAATAATCCTGAGTCCTGATACAGCATCATTCCTGGAGGAAACCAATAAGCCACCCTGTGGCAAGTCAGTTCCATGGGCTCCTTCCATTCTGGAAGAGCAAGAAATTCATTCTGACAAGAATAGATACATACCCTGGTTATGTTTTGACTTTCTTGATAGCATCACTATGCAAGGCTTTACAGAGCATCCAGATACCAAGGCATGATCCCTTATAAGTTTATGTCAAACCACCAGGGCACTCACTATACAGCAAAAAAGATACAGGAGTGGGCTTATGACCATAGGATTCTTTGGTCTATAGTGTTTCATCCAGATACTGACTGCCTGTTGTATTAGAAATTGGCTTCTAGAGGGATAACAGATGCATTGCTTCAGAGGTACCACCTCACAATGATAGGGTCCCATCCTGCAGAATAGAGGTATTCAGCTTAGACAATAACTCTGTACGGTACTATGCTTCCAATGGGAAAAATAAATGGAGCCTTGGAACCAAGGGGATGGCCCTTTCAGCCATCTCTCCTACTGGCTCAGTGACAATTTGTATTTCTCATTCCTGTATCTCTGAGTCCCACAGAATTGGGGATTTTAACTCCCCAAGAAGGAATATTTTCGTCAGTGCATACAGTGAGAATCCTATTGAACAAAATGCCAGCTGCATTTTTATTAAGACACCCCAAAATTTCCTCTCAAAATTTCTGATCAGCTTGCCTACTCTTCCTGATGTAGGAAAAAAAAATCAGTCACCTCTGTTTTCCTCAATCCTGCATCTTTACCCTGTATATTGGGTGAACAAAGCAAAGCTGGCAAACTTACAAAAAAGTCCTTTTAGAGTTTATGAAAGGGAGAAGCTAAATATACTTCAATTATTCTCCAAGTGTAATTTCCCAATACCATAGGTGTGACTGCCAAATACAAATGTTAACAAAAAGTGAACATGTTTTTAATTTTCCAGGCAACAGGTGTAATTCATCCAAGGCAAACCACTGACATCATCTGTATGGTAAAGGACTCCATATCTCTGTATTAATCCTTCCTGGTCACCTCATGAGCAGCCCTCATTAATGACCAAGTGAGCTCATCCATGATTCATGTGGACATTCCTGGTTTGGTCTCTTGCCTGTGGAAAATGCCATTGGTTTCACACTGTTTCAGACACATTTTACTAAGGACTTAAAATAATTCAGGAGAAGTGTCATAATCCATGAATCTTATAAATACGTCAGAAGTTGAGTTGAATAGAAAGATGGAAGTAAATATAGGATGCCCTGCCTTTGCCTTTTTAATTGCTTATTAGAGATATTTCTGCTAATCTGTGGTAATTAGCAACAAAACTAAATAATCTGTCATTCTGAATCTCAATTACAAACAGATGTGAACAGAAGCCAACCCATACACCCTAAGAACCTTGTTTTGCTTGTGTTAATTTAGTTGTGAGAAAACTTTAAAATGCCTAGAGACTTGTGGACCTCAGATTTCTTTCCTTAATGGGATATTAGTAAGTTCATGGGATGGAATCATAGTTCCATGTACCATCCAACCAGTATATGCCATGTGTCATTGGCCAAGGGAAAAAGCCCCTGATGCTAGTAGGCATGCTTCTGGATTGGTAAGAGAACAAGTCATTTGATTTTATGAGTTTGGGCAACATATTTATTGGGTAGTCATAAAAATGAAAGATCAAGCAATAGTAACAGTTCCGATTATATTTATTGTAAAGTGGAGGATTTCATTAAAAAAAGCACATTATAAAAAATTTTCAAGTGTTGTTACACTAATTATTGAATTTATTCACTGAATTGCTTCAAAGATTTTGCATATATTCAGTTATGATTTTAGAACCATAGGTGATTTTTATATACACATCTATGTTTGCTTAAAAATATTCATTCACAAACAATAAGTATAATTTTAGCAACAAATTTGTATTATTGAAAGAAAGAAAAGCCATCTGGATTGAAAAAAAATATTATCGTTCAAATAATGTCTTAAAATAAGATAGCAAATTAGTTTCCTTTCTTTGAATATTTTGTGAGGTATAAAGGCTAAAACTTGTTAGAAGATATTGTGAATTCTATACTAGTTATGGGGACTCTTACACTTCCAATCTATTAGTAGGCCAGGGGACTTTACACAATTATCCTATTCATAAATTTAGCATGTAATACCATTCAAGGAGATAAGGATCTGAAGGTTTGTAAGTGTCCTTCCTTAAAAACATTTTGTTAGTCAATCTGTTACTTATCCTGAGAACTCAAGGTAACATTTTGAAATTATTTTCCTTACTGTAATGATTCAGTGATCTCCTTCACCCAGTGTAAGTGTATAATTCAATAGTTTTTTTAGTATATTTACAGAATTGTTCATCATCACAATATAATTTTAGAACATTTCTATCAACCTAAAAATCAATTTTACCCAGCTTCAAGTGGCCTTCATTACAAACTCCAGCACCAGAAAACCATCAATCTACTTTCTGAGGTACCTTTGCCTACCTGCACATTTTCATAAAAATGAAATTGTACAGTTCTTTATTTCTTATGTGAGTGCTAAGATATTATTATTTATGGTTGATGTATATTGTGCTTTTATATGTGAAATAATTTATAGTAAATAAATACATATGAGATTTAAAGTAAAAACATCAATACAAACAAAAAAAAATGCATGTTCTCTTATAAGTTGAAATTTGGAATCTTTAATAAATTTTTGGTGAATTAAAAAAAATTTTCAAAATTTTCCTTAATTATACCTGTTTGTACTGAAATACACTGTGTGCAAAATAATCCACAGCTTATTTGTTTTGCTTCCTATAAAATGTGGTATTGTAAAGATCAATTAAAATATCAGAATTAAGGGGTTTTGTAAACTATAAATAATCACATAATAAAAAGCTCTTTTATTACTTCTCCATTTTTTTTTTTTCCTTTATGAAAAATGTACTCCAAACTGGGAAGTTGTAATAAACTGGTTAAGAGCAAATCAAAAACCAGGAGCTGATAGTAGAAGAGTATCTGTTTGTTTTATAAGAACAACAACTCAGGGGACTAAAAAGACCCATGAAATGTTTGCCCTACAAAGCACAACATTTGAATGATGAGATACAGGAAGCATTTTATCTAATTGAGTTCTGAATCTGACAACATTATATTCTAGATTAATAACTTTTCTTTTCACTCATGAATCTCATGAACACACATTTGAAAGCACACAAAAGAGGACAAAAAAGAAAATGGAGGGAGACCTCATGGAAAAGCGATGCTTTATTCAGCACCTGAGAGGCACATCTTTGGGGAGAAAATGGCAGTGGGGCCACATGTGGGTGTGGCTCTTACATGGCCTTAGCAGAGCCCTGTCCTGGGAGGAGCTAGTTAATTTTGGCTGGCCTCTTGGCCATGGCAGGGCCCTGTAATAAGCAAAGTTTAGGATGGGGCCGGAGGACAGGTAGGTAACCATATTCTTCAACATTAATCCTATGCTCACTGTATAAAAATATTCTAGTCTTGCTCCTGGGGTCTAGGAATGTGAATATTTAACAATTATTTCTGGTGATTCTGGTTATTAGGAGAGTTTGAAAGATGATACCCAGTCCTGTTTATGAGGCAATTTTACTGACTGGAAAAAAGTCATTCTAATTGCAATATTCTGTGGGGACAAGGGCATGGAGTACTGCATGCATGGCATATATTAAGGGTGTCTGAGGGCCTTGCTCCATGGCTCGCTCCTGGATTGGTCGCTGCAAGGACAGTTAGCAGAAATTGCATTGGTGGCTGCCTGAGTACATATACATGATAACTGTCCAATAAAATCAGACCTGCTTCCTGCTTGGTCTCCAGAGGTCTTGAATAGCAACTCCGCAGCCACACTCTCCTCTACCCTATTCCTTGGACCTCCTCTGTGGATGAGAGCGAGCCCACACAATATTCAATGCATTATCATTTATAAAAAATAAAGTATACATGTATGTGTATGTGTGTGTGTGTCTTTACATATATATAAAATATGTATGCTCTCTATATATGTACAAATATATAAATGTAAAATGTGTGTGTGTGTGTGTGTGTGTGTGCATAGTACACATATATGTCCTGTCTCATGTCTGGGATACTACTTTTATAGAGGAATATTCTCCTTACTTAATCTAAAGCATTTCATACAATGGTTTCTCAGGAAATTCTAATGTAAAAACCTAATTCTAATGTAAAAACCTAAAATCTAATGTAAAAATTCTAATGTAAAATATTTCCTAAAAAATTCTAATGTAAAAACCCAGAGGTCCAGTTCACTTTGCAGAGTTCATAAATAAGTGCCTCTTCTGTTGCCCAGGCATTAGGATTTATTGATCTCAAATATTTTCACTAACATAGACAACTACCTTTGTGAAACTTGTAGAATAAATTATAACTTACCCCTTAACAGGCCCACTGAGTCTTCGAGAATTTGAAAAGACTTTCTTTTATTTGGGAGAAACCATCATCAATGAAGTGTAAATATAGTTCTTTATTTAAATCATAGTGTAGATACATTTTCTTTTCTTCAGGCTACATGAGTGACAGACAGTGACTCCGGGTGAATTTTGAGTGACAGGTTTGCTCTTGTAATATACAAACTCTTGTGGAATATTTTACAAGTCTCTCATGTTGGGTAAAGAGAAGTGTGAAAAGGAGTGAAACACAGCACATGGCCATCAATCTCCAAATTGAAGGCAAGGTCACTGGCACTAACACATCAAACACAGGGAACAGACACATCACACACCAAACACTCTCTTTCTAACAATGCTTTCCTGTTTATCATGTTGGTATGGAAATTAAAAAAAAAAAAAGTTACAATGAATGCAGCATTGGAAGAGTTTTTCAAAATACACTTGGGAGGCCATCAGGATGCAGGATTTATTTAGGATTCCAGATGTTAGGTAGGTTAGTTAGCCATGAACGGATGTGGGGGGGGGCGGCAATGATGGAAGACAATGAAGGAAAGAGATTAGGCAAATGCATAAAGAAAAATTCAGGAGTTATAAATAAAACTGCAACCAGAAAACATTTGGGGAGGGAAACCTGGAATGCCCTATCTTCCCAAAGCCGTAGACAATTAAAATCCCTTGAGAGAATTATAATTTAAAATCATGGGGAGCTCTAATTGAAGCAGAGGAGCTTTAGAAAAGTGGGGTATGGTATGTCAAAGCCCCCCCCCCAAGTTATAAATAATTCTAACCTCTCAAGGGAAATTGCTGTTTTCACAACATGTGTCATCATTGCTAATAACCAAATTGCCAGGGCCCTCTCATACAACCCAAACTATGTCACCACCAGATCCTCTGGCAACCTAAAATGAAAAGTTTCTTCAGCGGTATTGAAACTAATTCATGGAGCAGGAAAATTGAAGGAGATTCGATTTTTTTACAAACTTCAATTTGGAGCACACCTGTTAATTCCAGTGGCTCCTGAGGATGAGACAGGAGGATCACGGTGTTCAAAGCCAGCCTCAGCAATTTAGTGAGGCCCTAAGCAACTCTGTCTCAAAATATAAATTAAAAAGTTCTGGGAATGTGGCTCAGTGGTGAAGTGTCCATGGGTTTGATCCCCAGTTAAAAATAAATATATTAAAAATAAACAACCAAAAAAAAAAAAACTTCCAACTTGGTGAGCACTGGTTCATTTATACAATTTCTACATATGTCACCTTCATCCTTCGAATGCAGTCATCTAGAACAGAGAGCTACAATGTGAAGAGACTCAAGATGCATTTCAAGAGGTTATTAAACTGTTTCATGGACATTTTCTCTAACTATATACATTCCTTCCTTTATCTTCGATTGGCCACAAAGTTCCTGCACCTACTCTCAATTTCAATACAAGTTTCCCCACAAAAGAATTTTCACTGCCTTTGCACTTCATTCAATATAAGTTCCTGCCTTTTTCAGAACACTGATTCAGAGCTTTCTGAATCTTTGTGAGTCTTTCTATGTTTGTAGTTTCTGAGTTTGGATTGACCCATATGGATATCAAGGACATTAAGCATAGTACTGTAACTGAAAGCTCAGTCCTTGTCCCTCATGCCAATTCAATAAAGAGGACAAGGTTTTGGGAAAAAAAAAAGGAAAAAGAAGTTTCATTGCTTTGCTAGCAAAGGAAGAAACACAGAGGATGCCTGTCTCAGAGGCTGTGATTCTGCCCAACAGGAAGAAAGGGGATTTTAAAGGATCTATTCAAAGGCTACATTCCAAGTGTGCCCTGACAGGGGGTCCCAGGCTGCCCTGACAGTGATTTAGGATTCACTTGTTAATTTGGGAGATATTCATTTCCTAGATCCTCTGGCAGACACCTTCTTCCTGTGGAATGCAGATAACTCAAAGTAATCTCCCCACCCCAAGTTAGGGAGGGGAAGAGGCTGTAGAGGCAAAGAAAAAACGTGTACCTTCAAAAAAAAAAAATCAGCCTCAGAGTTATATTCAAAAGGTGAAGTGGACCACTGTTACAGAACCTTGGTTTATAGACCACACTTATTAGGGTACACAATGAATACCTTGAATTTTATCTTTTATTTTTCATTGTTTTTTGCTTTACTTGTGATTATAATTTTTTATGTTGGATAAAGATGAAACTAATGAAGTTTTATAAACCTTGCAAAATCGTGGATCTTGGAAAATCAGCTATAATAGACTTATACATCTATTTTAAATATTAATTTATATGTTTTGAATTTTAAAAGCAGTTTTTTTTTTCTTCCTTTTTTGTGCACAGAGTGGAATGGTCTGGGTGATGAATGCTGGAGTGGTTCTACCAATCAAATCCTGATGTGAGGACTTGCTCAGCGTTTCCAGTTACTTTATTTCTTTGAGCTTCATTTCCACCTGTATCAAATGAGCATTAAGAAGTCCTTGGAATACTGCCTGGCCCATTGCAGGCTCTACTTGTTCTATTCTTTAATTTTCATTATATCTTTATATATATGCAAAGAGATGTCCTTGGAATTGAAGTGGCACCCCTTTCTCCACAGAAAAGCCTTCTACACCATGGCTGATTTTAAGACTGTCAGCAAAAGAGTTCATTGTAGATAAACTTCCTATTTTCATGTCACCCTGCTTACTTGGCCACTGGCCTAGAAGATACCAGCACTCCAGGTGCTGGACACCCCCTTACTAGTTTTTCACAAATGTATCCAGTATAGTACTTTGAAGAAATGTGCAAACAAGGCCTCTGGCCTTGAGCTGGGGCTTCACAGAGATGTCTATATTTTTAAGATAAGTTACAAATGGGCTCCATGGTAACAGCTGGCAGGGGAGGAAAGAAAGGGGAGAAGCTCTCCCCTTCTCAGGTGTTGTCCTTGAAGAGTTAACTTGCCCAGATCAGTGAAAGAAAAAGCTGCTTTTATGTGAACTTCTGCAGACTGTGAACTTCTGAGCCCCTCCCCTTACATGCTGGGTATAAAACACTGAAACTCCCTGAACTCGGGGTTCAGGGGATTGATTGATTATAGCAAAAGCTGTACCCTCTGAACCTGGCTACAGCCAAATAAAACTGTTTCCTGCTGTCTTCGGTGCCTTGCCTCATTTGTCCCTACAACAGAATGGGAAAGTAAAACAAAGAAAATGCTGTTTACTACTTAGTTTTCTGTGGAGTTGGTGTCTGCTTAATAGAGGTGGATTCTATTGGTAGGGGATAGAGAGATACGGGTGGTCCAGACATGAGGTTAAGAAATAATTCCATAAACTGGGCCAACTGTGCTGGCTTCCACATGCTTTCTTTTCTAAAAATCAGCTTATCTGAAAACCTACTAGTTTAAGTCAACAGGATATATGTTACATTTCTCAGCAAACTTCCTGTCATCTGCAGGAGAAAAACAGGCCCAAAATGCCAATAATAAGAACATGAGTTTCCCCTAAAGGTGTACCTTTTTTTATATTTTATTTTTTTAATTTTTAAATTCGTTTTAATTATTTATACATGACGATAGAATGTATTTATGCACTTTGATATATCAAACATAGATGGGATATAATTTCTCATTTTTCTGAGTGTACATGTTACAGAATCATATTGGTCATGTAGTCACTTATATACAAACAGTAATAATGTCTGTTTCATTCCATTATTTTCCTATCCCCTCATCCCCTCCCTTCCCATCCCATCACTTCCTTCTTCTTCATCTAAGGTAACACTATTCTTCCCCAGTGCCGCCCCCCACCCCCACTTATTGTAAATTAGCATCAGCATATTAGAGAAAACATTAGGCCTTTGGTTTTCTGGGACTGGCTTATTTTGCTTAGCATCATATTCTCCAACTCTAACCATTTACTGGCAGATGCCATAATTTCAGTCTTCTTTAAAACTGAGTAATATTCCATTGAATATATATCTCACATTTTCTTTATCCATTCATCTATTGAGGGACACCTAGGTTGGTTCCATAGTCTAGCTACTGTGAATTGAGCTGCTATAAACGCTGATGTGGCTGCATCACTATAGTATGCTGATTTTAAGTCCTTTGGGTATAAATCAAGGAGTGAGAAGAAAGGGGTACTTTTGTAATGCTGACACAGACCAGATCCCACTAATCATAAAACCTGTAAGAACAGGTTTCAGTTAGAACCAGTTGGCCATGAGCCAATGAGACCTGGAGATGCCATGCACACGGGGACTGAAAAATCTGGTGTCATCCTGCTGTCAGTCAAAAGGCAAGAGCTAAACTGGAAACCCCCCTGGGACCTGAAGTAAAACTAGGGGCAGGAGGGGAGCTCTATTGCTTTCCTGTCTTAGAGGACCTACTCTTTCCCTCCTCATAAACTCGTGCCTGTTACTCTGATTGACAAGTCTAAAATCTTTCTGGCATGATTATAAGAATTGAGATTTAAAGCGGGACCTTCACACAGCTTCGATTTTGTGGAAGGCCCGTGACCTGTAACACTATTAACTCTGATTGTTATCCTAGTCTGTGGTTATAAGGAACCGTTGGTAAAACACAGTGAAATCTGCAATCATTTCATTGTTAAGGTGATGCTTCTGGTATACCTGTGATTGGATTGTATGTACAGTAAAGACATCACCAGAGAATATCACTACATTTGTTTGAGGCAGACTTAGTGGGGTTTCTTGAGTTCACAGTTTTTTTCTTTTGCACAGTGACATGCCTGTAATCTCAGTGACTCAGGAGGCTGAGGCAAGAGGATCACTAATTTGAGGCCGGCCTCGGCAACTTAGTGATCCCATCTCAAAACCAAAAGTAAAATAAAAGGACTGAAAATTTGGATCAGTAATAGAATGGTAGAGTGGGTTCAATTCCTAGTACTGAAAAAAAAAAAAAAAAGCAAGAAAAGGAGCAGAAATTTAAGCTTGTTTCTGCATTGTCAAATGTAGATTTATCAAAGCTTCTGCATTGTCAAATGCTGTTTCTAAAATTAGCATTTAAAATTACTTTTTAATTGATACACAATTATGCATATTGATGGGGTACAATGAGATATTTCAAATTAGGGATATCCAACATCTGCATAGAATTTAATTTAGCTAATACTTGCTTGAAATATGTAAGCACATATTTTTAAGTAACTACAGATAGATATCATTTTTGACTCAGAATGTAAGCCTGCCCTCTTGTCTTCCCTTCCCCAAGCCTCTAGCATCTGTTTCCATCACCAGTAGCTTATCAAAGTTCCCAAATAAGCCTGTCAGGATTTGGTGACCTACACTCAGTGCTAGACGGGCCTGCTGCACACACTTTGGTTGAAAAAATAAATAAATGTTTGACTCTTTAGTTAAATCTTCAGAAAATATTACAGTTTTCTGCTGGCCAGCTCTTTAAATTAAATCACATGCAATACTGAATTAGAATCCTAACAGACACCAGCACTTTGGTCTTAAAAAAAACCTCAACTTAGATATCTGTTTCTTCTCAGAACATGTTTGTTTCATTTACAGAGTGGAAAAAGTTGCGTAAGTAATCATTGTTTGACACACAGAAATTGTGAGTTTTTTTGTAAATCTATCAACCTTTCTGATTGTAAATAATCTTAATTTTCAGCCCTCTATCAATTTTCTACTATATTAAAATCTCACTCTTTTGGCAGGTAATATTTGCTATAAAAATTGCACACAAAAGCCCTTCCAGGTAGAACTGCAACCACAAACCATAGAAACAAATTTTTATGAGTTTAAATATATTAACATTTCAATATATATGTGTATGAAGTTGTTACCCTTGCTTATTTTCTCAGTAATGTGAAAAGATAAAGCTACAGATACATACCTATAATTATGTAAATATACATACATATATATATAGACTCTGATTGACTATAAATCAAAATGAAGGTTCTGACAATATTTTTTTCACAAAAGCAATTTACTAAAAAATTGAAACATTCGTCTAAGTGAGGAAATATTAAGGCTAAGGCTGCTTCTGTGGCCCATTGTGCCATTATGTTAATTTTGTATGTATTTTTTGACACTGAGCACATTTCAGAAAAATTGAAGTAAATTTTCTGCTGAAACTTCTATTGCATGGTTTTCTGGGGTTCTAATACAAATGTGCCTGCTACAGATCCTATTCTTCTGTAGTGTGCAGCCCAGGCACTTGGAGGAGGCAGGTAACACTAACCCCAAATTAAATTCCAATAATATCTTCAAACCCTTTTTTGAGACAGTAGAGTAAATGTCTTCTACCTTTAAGTATTTCCTGAACTATAGTGCTTTGTGGATTCAGACCTCTGTGGGTCGTGCACACAGGACTCATATCCTACATCTCTGCATCTACTTATTAAAGGACACATTCACTAAACTTGGTGTGGAGATTACAAAAATCAGACAAGGCTAAACAAGACTAGGAGTTTGGCTAAATAGGAGCTGCTTACTTAGCATAGAATGGCAGAGACAGAAAAACGTTCCTTGGGGGACTTTGGAAAAACAAATCCTTAATCAACTCATCACTTACAGAGGCTGAACACAAGCCTAGGAACAGACAAATGCCAGAGACATTTATAGGTAGAACTATTATGGGCATAGCCCTCTTCCTGTGTAACTCCCTAGGACAGGGCCCAAAATCCTTTTGCAACTGCTCTCCAGGATGTAGGTATAGCAGGGGAGAGAGCAGGATTAAATGAAGCTAAGTCTGCTTTCCCAAAAGCAGCATCTTATATTAAAGAAACCGAAGATAGAGAAAGCAATTTGGTCAAGGGAAGAAGTCAGCCTTCTTTATTGGAATACATTCCTTCAGGTCAGTAAAAAGAATGGATCTCTTAAAAATGTAATTTCTTCTGCAGGACATATATTATGACAGTTATATTATGACAGTTCACACAAACACACACACACACACACACACACACACACACCACACACTTTTTTGGATAGGCATGAAGATCTGTGCCTATGTAAATATACTCCTGGCTCCAGGTTGCCCTCATAATTTGCTGGTGCTGAGGATCGTCTTTCAGGATGCATGTTAATTATATTTGGTATTTGCTTATCCCAGATGTAATGGACAGAATGAGAAGAAACAGATTGTTGTTGTTGCTGATGTTGTTTTATTTTCTGCTCCACAGACCATATAATCAGTATATAAAAGAGAAAGCAAAATTATGATACATAAATGCTAGCTGTAGGCCTAAGGAATGGTTTTCTCTGGAAACAAAACTGTAAAAATAAGACTATTTTGTTTATGGAAAAAAATATTATTTACATCCTCGAATATAATGTAGAAATTGATTACTTTTTATGGATGTTATTTTAGTTCATGAGAGCTTGCACAATGTTTGCAATCTCCAAGTAGAGTAAAACTTCGCAGACAGATGGCAAGGAAGGGGGGGCATTTAGAAAGTCAAATTGGTCATGTGCTGTTTCAGTAAAGGCCTAGGTTAAAAAAGATACTTAAAGTTCTGGGCCATTGTAAATTTGGTAGGTAGCCAAGGGAATACGAATTTAGAGTTGAAAATGTTAGCTAAAACAAAGGCCTAAACTGGCACGTTAGGGAAAGTTTAAGAGGCTGTTGATGAAGACATTACTGAATGAAGAGGAGTTATAGAAAGTTTTGTCAATTATAGCAACAAGAACAGGGGTTAATAAGAGGAAGAGTTTTGATCTTCAAAGAAAGAAAATTAATTTCTCTGATTTGATCGCATGCAATGTATATTATTATAATCAAGGTATATTATCAATATATATTAATGTCTATTAAACTATCAAATTACATCTCACAAATTTGCACAATTATTCCGTCAATGAAAAATAAAACAAAAAACTCAATAATAATATTTCAAAGTGGCAATGAATAGTAAAAAAGAAAAAAGAACATGTGTTCTCCATGTCCCATAACATAAGAGGTGAGGTTAACAGGGAGATAGGGAAGTTCCGACCTAGGAAACCAAAAAAAGAGTGTAGGGTCTTTAAAGAAGAACCAGGGTTCATTTTCCAAAACTGTAAAAGATTACAATGGACTCTGAGGGAAAATAAAGTAACTTTAAAAGACACAAAATAGGGGAAAAATTATGGTGAAGGAAGTACAAAGTACCAGAGAATGAGATTTAAGATCTGAGAATTTTACCCAAGTTAAAATGATTATGTCTGGGAGCCTTTGCTCCCAGGAAGAGAGACATGGTTGTATTTCATATCTGTAGGAGGAGAGGTCTGTCTCCCAGCTCTCTCCACCAAAGAGGTGTGTGCTCCCCCAAATATGAAAAACATTGGACTTTTGTAGTTATGATATTAGACAAGGATTTACTTAGGGAGATATTATATATATATATATATATATATATATATATATATATATATATATATATAGGCAATTTGCAAAATATGTGGGGCAGCCACAGATGACCAGTGCTCACATGATCTTTGTTACCCACTTCATAACTACTGAATTCGATATTAACAAGCATAGTAACTTCATGAGAAGTCCATCTTATGACATCTGCCAGCCAGGCAACATGGGCTCTCACCCACACAGCTAAAATCAGACCTGGGGAGGACCAAGGCCAAAGTGAAGCTGGACATGCCATAAATCCAGCTTGAAAAGAGTTTGCACTTTCACAAGAATAAGTTGAATTATCATCACTAGAATCTGAACCTGTAGTTGTCAATGAAGAATGTGCACAATAATCACTACTTATAGAAATTATGTAAAGAACAAATCAGCTTCTGTGAGAAGACAACTTGGTATTGTGTTAGTACACTTCTAGTTATATAACCTCTTGTCTTTGAGACTGTGCTACAGCACAGTTATTTTGGGGTCCATGATGGAATTGCAGCATTTCGTGTCAGGTAAGAGATCACTTATGCAGAGGAATAGCTCCGAATGGAAAGAAAATGGAATAGATGAAAAACCAGCCCCTACCTCAGAGCAAAGCCTGTCCAAGGAAGGGAGTGTGACCCTTGTCCTTGGAAAGACCCACAGAGCACTCCTAGGCACATACCCACCCTGCTGAGTTGTCTATCTACAAATAACAGGAGAGATCTGCTGCGCCAGGTGTCCCTGACTCAGTCAGGCTAGGTGGGGACCCATAGCAACCCCCTAGCAGCCACCAATCAGCATGAGACAGGGAAATACCTGGGATGCCAGTGGTTTATGGTGGTTGATAACAAGTTGGGAAACCATGTAGTTCAGCACATACACCCCTCTTGGCTTAAACCAATCAGTTCAAATGAGTACCCCTTTTGTACTGACCAATCACCCCTACCCAACTTGTTCCCGCCAGTGAATGTGCTAATCATGTTTTAGAGTTGTTGTTTGATTTTCCTGCGGTGTGTGATGATTTGCTAAGAGATGCTATGATTTCTGTGGGGTCCCTGCCTTCCCCCAAAGAATGTATAAAACTGCTGCAAACCCTGGGCTCGGGGCCTCTCAGCATCACCAGTTACTGTGTGCGCGTGGAGGACCGAGCTAGCTCACAATAAACACCTCTTTTCTGCTTACATCGATCTTGGTTTCTGGTGGTCTTTTGGGGGTCCCTAATTCAATCATAACACTTCCTCAGCCCCCTGGTCCTACTTTTAACCTTACTAATAGGCAGACACTGGCGCTGCCTACAGAAATCTCCTTATGAGTTAAAATCTCACCACCTTGATAAATCCCAATGTGACTAAAGTTTTTCTCAATCAGTACACTGGTAATCAATGTCAATAAAATCAGTCTCCCTTGCTCTCAGTTAGCACTTTATAACATGAATCAGAACCTTGGGAGTTTGAGCAGGTTACTGTGGACTTGACCTCCCCCACCTCCCCAGGGTTACTAAGCAGAAACCTCCCACATGCACACACAGAGGAAGCCCTCTGGAATCCCAGTTCTCAAAGCTACTTGTGCCATTTACTGTGTGACAAAAAGGTCCCAGTGACATGGATGCTACCAGTTTTCTAGAGGGGAAATATGGGGGGATTAGAATTGTGTGACTCCAGAGAACTTGCCCCTATTTTATTCCCATGAGTTTTTCAAGAATAAGCTTGCTTTCCAAATAGTATATCTTAGAAAGTCCTGAGATCTGAGCTGAAGATCACCAAACAAGAATGGCATATGTAGGGGCAGGATTTGTATTTGAATTGAGGCCACTTCAGGGGAAGCAGCATCCCAGTGACCAATCAGACCCACATGCCGAGGCAGGTATGGAGAAAAATCTTTTTAAGGCAGATGAAACACCATGCCTGAATATAAATAAGGTGGTAGGTATTGCATGATTCCCTAGTAAGGCTTTGTTCTTCAAAATGCAACCCTTATACTCCAGTAGCACTCTGAAATCTGGGAGATGGTTAGAAGTAGAGAACCTTGGGCCCCATCCCAGACCCACTGACACACAATCTGTACTTTATGCAGATCCCCAGGCAATCATAATGAACATAAAAGTTTGAGCAACAGCACTCTAACCCAGTGGTGCTCAAACTTGGCTACACATTAAAATCAGTGAGGAAGATTTTTTGAAAAAAATCTTAATCTTGAACTCCATCCCCAGAGATAGAGTTAACTAATTGTTCTGGGACAGAGTGAGCACTGTGATCTTTCAAAGCTCCCCAGTTGGTTCTAATGTGCAGCCAATTTGAGAGCTATGCCTCAGACGGATGACCCTTTCTACAAAAGAGCCAGTGAGAAAAAGCACGTGGTAGGGGTTGTAATATTTGCAGATTCAAGTAGACAGGTAGGTATATGGTGGTGCATTAGTCAAGGTTATATTTCTGTGACTAAAATGCTCCATAAGACAAACTTAAAGGACAAAATATTTATCTTGGCTCATGGTTTCAGAGGTTTAGTCCATGATGGGCTGAGTCCACTGCTTTGGGCCCAAGATGAAGTAGAACACCACCACGGTGAAAGGGCCTGGTGGAGATGGGCTACTCTATTCATGGTGGCCAGGAAGTAGAGAAAAAGGAGAAAGATGAACCTTCCCAGGGTACACCCCTAGTGATCTCTTCCCTTCAGCCTTGCCCCACCTGCCTACAGTTAACATCAGTTAGTCCATTCCAACTAGAATTGAACTGATTGGGTATAGCTCTCATAATTCAATCATTTTACCTCAATATTTCTGCATTTACATGGGAATTTTGGGGAGACACTTTGTATCAAAGTCATAACAGATGGGATTCCTAGATTCTAGAAGTAAGTGTGAGGGACCCAGGCTCAGGTACACACAAAAAAATTTAACTACTGGTAGATGATCAAGGAAGCCACATAGTACACACAGTAGATAAAAAATGTATAAGGTGGATGGGCATAGAATAAGACAGAATCTTAGTAAGTAGGATAGTATTATAGGTCAGAGAAGAAGTATATTCAGTTTTGCCATGTCTCAATCCCTCAATCTGTTCCAATGGGAAGCATGTACTAGGCAGCAACTTGTGCATAATGCAAATTTTGTGTTTCTTACATATGATTTTGTCTACTAGAAACACTAGATGAATACTGGAAATGGTACCATGATGAATGGGGATATTGTAATAAACACAACGCCTATAGGCACACACTAGCAATCTCTGTTCTCTGTGTGCTCATTTCTCAGGTCAACTTTTTGTTCGTTTCTGATCACACTATTTCTGCACTTCATAATAATGTATAAACTGTACCTCTGTGAAGTCTACTTCCAACCAGGACTGGGGCTTTATCAATATTTAGTGCCATATTTATTGTGGTATTTATGTATTTTTTGACTATTGGAAATGTACATACAGTTTTACCATTTTTATTAGATTCTTAATTTTTCATGCAGTAGATGATATTTGGAAAATTGGCTCCAACTCCACTTTTCTATGAGTCCTATGGAATTTATTGTGTAATTTTACAGAACACAGTCAATTTTTGAAATGCATATATTTCATTACGGCAGAACTGACTGTAAAACCAAGTGATTTTGAGAGAGACTCATTTGACTTCCAAACTCATGCTCAGAAAATTTCCACTAAGGACAGGATTCAATAAAGAGGGTGAAATAGGCCAGTCTCAACTCTGGAATGAGAAAAAAGGAAGTGTTCTGAACAGGGAGCCAGGGACGTCTTGGAAAGGCCAGTGGTGGGCATGGCAAGATGCAGGTTTGGAGGGAAGTGAGTGTTAGCTGGTCAGCAGTGCAAAGGTCTCTCTGATGACCTCAAGTTCATAGAGGGAAAAGCCACAAGAAGCCTACAGATGTAGAGTAGAGCTAAGGTCACTAAGAAGGTGAAGAGTTTGCCCGACTGCTAGGGTTTCCATGTGGTTTGTCCCCCAGAGGTTCATGTTCTGGAAGCTTGGTCTCCAATGTGGCAGTTTGGGGAAGTGATAGGACCTTAAAGAGATGGGCCTACGGGAAGGTAATTAGGTTATTGAGGGTTCCACCCTTGGAAGGAATTAGTTCAGGTCTTGTGGGACCCTGTTAGCTCCTGAGAGAATGGTTTGTGAACCAGGAGACTGGCTCATCTTCTCAATCCGTCTTCTCACATGCTGGTCGCTGCCCCTCTGACCCATGCTCCCACAATGGTGCTATCCACCATATTATGATAAAACCAGAAGGCCCTCACCAAAACTCAGTAGAGAAATTGATTAAAAGCTCCAGATTAGAGAATGAATCCCAAAGACCGTCTCATATCCCAGAAAGTGCACTGCACCATGCCCCTCCTCAGCGTTCACCTCCTCAGACTCCACCAGGCAGCAATCTCAAAATGTTGGTGGATCCTCAAGCACAGCCTGCTGTGCCGTGTCTCTGGGCTTTTGAGCAACTGTTCCCTTTTCCAGTGTTGGCTGGCCTTCTTTTTCTTTGACTACAAACTCACTCGTAGTTTAGACTTTAGCGAAACATCAACCCGATAGAATAAATTGCTTGTTTATACTCATGATTTATTTTTAATATAATTTTCTTTGTGTGTGAATCATAGTTTAACTGGTCTGTGAGTTGCACCTGAACAAGGTCAGTGTTTGTGCAACTTCCGGGGCTCTTTCCCTTAGTTCCTGTTGCCTTCTGGCCTGCTCAGCTCTGTACTATGGGGGACACAGGCTCTGTTTCCCAGGTCTCCTGTCAGCTAGCTTTCCACTGTGCTCATCCAGTGGGAACCAGTGGAGGGAGATTTAAAGGTGGGAGGTGTGTCCTACCCCACACTTTTCTGCCTTTAGCAGCTTCTCCAGTAGCACTTGTGTTTCAGGCTCCTCCATGGCCATCATTTTCCTGGGCAGGCTGTTCCATGCATGACCCCGACCTAAGAGATTTAACACTACCGCTTCCTACTTTTTCAATTTCAATAGTCTGTACACGGCAATGGCTCCTGGCTTTTGCACTGTTTTCTCTTTGAATTTTCATCTCTTCTCTCGTCTCTTTAATCAACTCCCTGCAGGAAAGGTCCTTCACTTTAAATGCCCAAAGTGACTTCCATTTTCCTTTTCCTTTTTGCTGACTTATACAAATATTTTACTCGACTTTGTAACAACACTTAAAGCAAGTGCCAAGTATTCTGTGGGAGATGAGAAAGTGTTTATGGACTTAAGTAATGAACAGAAAGATGAATTCAATCAACACAAATTCCTCAGGCAGGATTGAGGAAGGGACTAAATGGGAATGGGAGGAAGAAGAGGTCAAATGCTGAAATGGCAGCATTGTATGTGGAAAGGAGTGTGATACCATGAGTCTACAGATAGACAAGTTTACCAGGAAGAAGCATGCATCACTGAATACATGTTATTTGCATTAATGAATAATTCAATAATCTATTGCCTCACTGTTTAATCTGATGTATTATATAATTTAAAAATTGTAATAATTATTAGAAAAATATTTTGGGCTCCCATACAAAAGAATGGATTTATTTTCTGGACTTTATTGAAAACCTTCTGTCTCAGTCTTTTTTTGTAATTGAGATATAATTCACACTTAATTTTACTTAAATTATTTAAACATTGTTTAAATCAATGGTTGGTGTATATTCACAAACCTGAGCAACCATAACCACTATCTAATTCTAGAATGTTTTCAACCCAAAAGGAGGCTTATAATCAATAACATCCTCCCTTCTTTTCAGCCTTTGGAAACCACACATCAATTTTCGGTCTCAATGGATCTCTGTCTATTCATACAAATTTCGTACAAATGGAATCATTGCACATGTGGTGTTTTATATTTATTTGTTTCTAGCTTCTCTCATTTTGTGGTTTTAATAGCAATTTAACATCAATGATTAATTTAAAAATTTCATGAACTGTACAAACTGAAACTCAGTACAGGCTTGGTAAATTATGGAGTATAATACCAGGTGGATGAGGCTTAATGCTAATAAAACTTAACAAAAAATCACATGCTGAGTTTCTCAAAATTGTGGATAATGTCTGGCACTGACAAGATTTCTTCCAGCTGATTAATTGGAATAATTATCATTATAATTTTTATTTATCTCTCTGCTCAGAAAAAATAAAAAAACACATTAATAAATATATCATATCTACACATAGCCTTGATGAAAGATTCATTATTTTCTCTTTTCTCCACTTTTCAATATACTTTCTTCAAGTATAACATTCAGTCCTCCTCTTAGGGTATCTTCAAGTTCCAGTTCCACAGAGCTGCAACTCATGCTTTTCTCTAGTTGTCAGTAGCTCTTTTCTGGATTCCTGATATCTGAACATGACTACAGGTATAAGGAGAAACAATGTCCTTATTAGTATCATATTTCTTATCATGTAAGTAATAAGAATTCCAAATCATGTTATAAATGTGAAAATGTATTGTTTTTTTTCCCCCTAAATCATGCTTATAAGCACAACTGGGCTCATGTCAATTTCCCTCAAACACTCATGTTCTAGCCTGGGGCACTGCCTAGAGACAGTATATCTTTCATCTGTGGAACAGAAATCCAGTTCTCTGAAATAAAGATAGAGTCTACAAAAGCAAAAACAATGAAAATTGCATGCTATGGTTTGGATGTGAGGTGCCCCCTAAAGCTCACATAAGACAATGCAAGAAGGTTCAGAGCAGAAATGATTGTGTTGTCGTAGTCTTAACCCAATTAGTGATTTAATCCTCTGATAGGGATTAACTGAGTGGTAACTGAAGTGGTAGGTTGTGGCTGGAGGAGGTGGAAATTGGGGCATGGCTTTGGGGTATATATTTGTATCTAGTGAGTGGAGTCTTGCTCTCTGCTTTCTGATCAATGTGTGGGCTTCTTCCCTCTGCCACACTCTTATGCCATGAGGAATAAGAGATGTCTATGGATTGAGACCTCTGAAACTGTGAGCCCTCAAATAAACTTTTTCTCCTAAAATTGGTCTGGTCAAATCTTTTATTCACAGCGTGGAAAAAAACCTGACTAAAACACTGTACAACATTAATATATGTATCTATGAATGTGTTTAAAATGCTATTTGACATATATCAAGATAAGTCAAGCAAGCTACCAAGTACAATCACATAGTTATTATATGCAAAGCCAAATGCTAGATTTACAGTGACACAGGGCTGAAGTAGATTCTAGAGCTGCACTCAAGAACTTTAAATGCTACCCGGTGTAGCTTCTAATTCTAGTTAAGGTGAAGTAAGGTTGCTTAATCCTATCTCTGTGTGTGACTATAGATAAACTGTTTGAGGACTCTGAAAAAGTAAATGAGAAAAATAATAGCATTTGAATTGGAGAAGGAAATAAAATCTCATGAAAAGTCAATATGCAATGTTTGTGTTTTCTTCTCATATCTCTAGGCATAGATTAAGGACTGTCTGAACCCCAGAACTGCCCAACAGGAATGAGTAAGATAAATTCTCTCTCTTGTCAGAGGATTTGGAGAGGTTGCCTCAGAATAAGGACAACAGTGGTGAGAATTAACTTTTTATAAGAAGTTAATTGGGTGAGTTTTATATCTTAATGGAGTTAGTCGAGGGACAAGTCAATAAATTAGATCAGTTATTCATAAAAATTGTCCAATATAAACATTACAGACCAAAAGATTGAAAATAAATGAACAGGGGCCTGTGTAATATTTTTAAAAGCTCTAACATTCATTTCATCGCAGTACCAGATAGAGAAAAGTGAGATTGGTGGTGAAACTGTTTCTGTACATTATAACTGAAACTTCAAATGATAACTGCAAATTTTCAAAAATTCAAAGGAACTCAGTAAACTCCAAAAGAAATAAAATAAAATTTCAAAATCCATATCTTAACACATTATAATCAAGCTACTGAGGAACTAAAGGTATATTAAAAAAGAGTACTAAATGATAAATAATACATTACACAGAGGGAATAAATGAAATTAATAAATGTAGATTTCTTATAATAAACAATGGAGCTTGGAAATGACAATATAAAAATATCAGAGCCCTAAAGGATAAGAACTGTCAATGTGGAATTCTATGTGCAGAAAAAAAAATATCATTCTTCAAGAATGTGTAAAAAATAAAGTTACTCTCGATGGAAAGAAATTCAAAGAATTTCTTGCTGCTGAACTGTAGACTAAAAGAAGAAAAGGAAACTCTTCAGGCAAGACAAAACAAAACAAACAAACAACAACAACAAAAAAAAAACAACCACCAGAGGAATCTGATACTTTATGGATGAAGAAAGACCAAAAAAAGTGGTAAAAATTTGGGTAAATATAATAAAAGGAAGTGATTTATTTCTGTGTTATTTAAAATGCACATCAAGGTGACAGCAAAAATCATACCTTTCTCTGATAATATTTTCAATGTGTGGGGGTGGATTATATGTGGCAATTATAATTAGAAAGTGAGGACAAGGGGCACATGGGATGGCAATGTTTCTGCATTATACTGGTAAACATTACTTCTAGGTTGGGTGTGGAATGTTGTTTATTGAAATCCCTCGGTCAATTGTTACAGATATTGTAAAAAAGATGCAAAGAACCAATAGAAAAATTCAAAAGGAATTAAATAATGTGAGACATCATAAAAGTACAAGTACAGGATAGAAAAATAGAAGAGTTAACACAAAATAAATAAATAGACCAGGTGCAGTGGCAGATGCCTATAATCCCAGCAGTTTGGGAGGCTGAGGTAGGAGGATCCTGAGTTCAAAGACAGCGCTGGCAACTTGTTTAGGCACTTAGCAACTCAGTGACACCCTGTCTCTAAATTAATATAAAAAGGGGCTGGAGATGTGGCTCAGTGGTTAAGCACCTCTGGGTTCAAAACCTGGTACTCAAATCAATCAATCAGTCAATAATCTAAACACATCAGTCTAATTAAATGTGAACCAACCATACAAATCAACTCACTACATGTTAGTATCCCAGTAAGACACACTTCCTTCACTGTTAAACACAGCTCCTGGTCAGAAGCATTATCGTTTGTCAATTTAAAAAAGTCCAGGAATAGTGGTTCCAAGAACAGAGATAGATATAAGTGGGAAAGTAAAATGTGTCCATTCATGAAGGTTGCTATGGTTTGGATCCAGAATGTCTCCCAAAGCTCACGTGTTGGAAGCATGATCTCCAATACAGCAAGGTTTAGAGATGCACCATTCAGGCAATGATTAGGGCTCTGACCGCATCAGTCATTAAGTGGATTAATCCACTGATTGACGAATGGAGTAAGATGAGGTGGCACTTAGTTGGAGGAGATAGATTCCTAGGGGTGTGCTCTAGAAAGGTTTATCTACTCCTCATCCCCTTTAGCCCCCTTCTGTTTTCTGGCTGCCATGACCTGAGCAGCCTTCCTCAGCCATGCCTTTCTGCCACGAAGTTCTGCATCACCTCAGCAGCAAAGCAATGGAGTTGATCAACCGTGATCTGAGACCTCTGAAATCATGACTCAAAACAAATTTTCTCTCCTCTCCGTTGTTCTTGTCAGGTATTTTGGAAACAGCAATCAAAAGCTGAGTATCAAAAAGGCAATGAATTGGGGTCTAACAGGTTCAGCAGCAGCTACCACAGGTTGGCTGTTTCCCCCAGAGGATGGTACCTGCCTGAGTGCTCAGTATGTTCTCCTGTTGGGGTACACCTCCCTCTGACTTCTGCTACTGTACCCCATTTCCAATCCCAACCAGAAATCATAGTCAAGACTTTCAGACATCACCATTTCATAACAGGATCAAGAATTTCACGGGACAGTCTTCCTGCCTCTCATTCCCACCCCCACTTCCTCTTTCCCTTTTTCTTCTTGAATTATAGCATCCTGGTTTTTTTTTTTTTCTATCCTTTTGCTTTTTTATAAACACGAGAAGTCATTGCGGTTTATACTATGTTGAGTGAGAATAAATATTACTTTGATTTGGAATTGTATTTAACTTTATTTAGATTTATTCTTTTTGGAGGTGAATAGTCCTAGGGATTTAATCCAGGGGCAATTTACCACTGAGCTACATCCTCAACCCTTTTTATTGTTTATTTTAAGACAGGGTCTCACTAAGTTGCTTACAACCTTGCCAAGTTGCTAAGGCTGGCTTTGAACTTGTGGTCTTCCTGTCTATTCCTCCTAAGCCATTGGGATTCCAGGCATATGCCACCACACCCAGCAAATCAGTCTCTTTTGATTATACTCATTTTATGTATTTCTATGCATCATATTCCACCTTTAAAATTTTGTGTCCAGCTATTTTTAATCCATGGGATGATTTGAAATTATCCGTCATCAACACTATGAGGTTTAGTTATGGCAGAAACTCTAAAGCCTCTAACGTTCAACCTATAAACATCAGCCAGTAAATAAAATGAACTTTCTCATTATCTGTGACTAGTTCTCTTTTTTATTATTAAGAATAAATCTGGGGCTGGGGATGTGGCTCAAGTGGTAGAGCGCTCGCCTGGCATGCGTGCGGCCCGGGTTCGATCCTCAGCACCACATACAAACAAAGATGTTGTGTCTGCCGAAAAAACTAAAAAATAAATATTAAAAAATTCTCTCTCTCTCTCTCTCTCTCTCTCTCTCTCTCTCTCTCTCTCTCT
>NW_026000020.1:2999294-3017662 GCF_001458135.2 Marmota marmota marmota
AAAAAAAAAAAAAAAAAAAAAAAAAGAATAAATCTGATGCCTCTATCACAGATACATAGAATTCTACTGGCATTCCATCAAAGGAGGCATTGTGTTGGAAGTCGATCCTCAGGGAGTGTAATAGAGCAGAGCTAAGAGGCCATGAGTGGGGAGGCTGAGAATGTTCACAGCCATTTTGGGGAAGGGTGGCTGTTTTGTTATTTCAACTTGGTAAAATGTTACTATTTTATTGCCCCGGGAATTCTTCAAATGATAGAAAGCATGCATGTTGCAGCTACTTCCCTGTTGTTGCTTCAACAGGAGAAAAGGAAAAATTCAAATGCACAAATTAGACTCTTAACTCCCTAATAGTCTCATCACTGAAGAAATAAATTCTAAGTTTTTTAATGACTTGTAAGAAGTGCAAAAAATTGTCAGCCTCGATGTTTTGGACGGTAATGAACATGTGATTAACCTTTCAAGACATGTAGCCAACAGCTTGTGTAAAGAAATGGGCTCTGGGTAGAAGTGATGTTTTTCACCCAGTAGGGTATTCCTCATTAAATTAAAAAGTTCAATACTCTGCACATGTTAGCTTTACTAATTGAAACTAATTTAAGGCTCTCAAAAGGCTTAAGAGAAAATTTGTAGAAACACAGGAATTTAGAGGATTTTACTGACTGATTAGTAATGTGTTTCTGTAAACAGGTGGCACAGTGATTGGCCTGCCTGGTGGCATACCATTAGACCTTGATGAAAGATGTTAATTTTCATTTGTGTTAATGGCTTTTGACGTCAACACCTTGCTGGCCTTCTCAGTGGGAACGGATGCTGGTCTCCCTCAGGATGGCTTGCCATTTGCATTAAGTATTCATCACAGAGATAAATAGTCATTGCCTGGCACAGTGCAGATTATGGACTTGGAGAAATCCAAGGAAGTCCTTGGGAGTGAAGAAGGAAGCAATGGTAGACTTTCTTTTTCACAGAATTCAATGGAATCTTTGCCACACTTCGGGGTGATCACCATTTTGGGGTGGTAACACTGCAGAAAGACTATGCCAAATTGTTCATCTTACCGTGTCTACTTGTATACACACACACATACACATTCAGTATCCATTAATTTATTTCACAAATACTTTTTCAGTAATAACAATTATTAGGCACAGTCTTAAGAAAGTACTCCCAGGGAGTTTCTAATTTTAGAAATGCTGGATGCTGGACAAATACCTCTATGGGGGCATTAGATAAAATTCCTGTTCCTTCATGGAAAGATGAACTCCTCAACAGGCTTGATCTAAATGTATTACCAAGAGTTCCCCCACAAACTGCCAACATCTTCATGGGTATTGATGGAAGTGGGAAGCAAAACTTGGAGTATTCCATAGCAGAGCTGAATTTAAAGGGAAAGAAAAATAGAATGTGATAAAAAGACAAAGAAGAAAACATAAAATAAAAAAAGGATAGCATTAAAATGAGGAGAAAACAGAGAAAAATAAGTGAAAAAAGAAAGCAAGAGAAGAAACAATCCCCTCTAAGTTCATTAGTAACTCTCTATAACAGCTACCAGCAATGATTCCATTCGCCCTAGAATCTTTATAGGTGCATGATAGGGATTTCACTAAGTCATCACAAGAGAGTGATATTAAATAAGAAGCGTCTATTCCATCTGATAAAATAAAAGTAACCTTGAGGTATAGTTGTAGAGCCCTGCCTTGTAAGAAAGGGCACAAGTAAGCATAGGTTTTGATGCCTGCTAGTCTCACTGGGGAAAGGTAAAAACAGATCCACTTACATACAGAGGGGAGAGTGTTTCCTGATGGCGTCATCTGGAATCTTTCCAGAGATAGTGATCTTAAGTGACATTGTTTGATTTGATCTGATATGGTTTTACTCATTCTGGTAATGGAAGAAGTTGGGAAAGGGTGAATGGAAACCTTTGAGACAAAGCTGTAAAATGAATATATTTCTCTTTGCTAGATGTGAGGTGTCCTCCAAAAGCTCATTTATGAGACAACGCAAGAAATTTTAGAGGTGAAAGGACTAGGTTGCGAGAGCCTTAACCTAATCAGTGCATTGATTCACTGATAAGGATTGAGTGAGTGGTAACTGTAGGCAGGTAGGTTGTAGCTAAAGAAGGTAAACCACTGGGGGTGTGCCTTTGGGGTGTATATTTCCTTCCTGTTGAGCCAAGCTCTCTCTCTGCTTCCTAGTGGCCGTGTTCTGAGCTGCTTTTCTTCACCATGCCCTTCTGTCTCAATGTTCGACCTGATCTTGGGACCGGAGCTATGGAGTCAGCTGCCTAAATAGAATGAAACCTATAAATCTGTGAGCCCCATATAAACTTTTCTTCCTCTAGGTTATTCTGTCAGATCCTTTAATCACAGCATCAAAAAAGCCAACTAAAACCCTCTTTATAAGTCCTTGCCAACATTTAGGAGAAAGATATCATTTATTCAAAATGCAACAAATATTTATATTTGACCTCCCATCTGTCAGAATCTGGGTTCAGGACTTCTTCTTCCATTTGTTTTCCTGTCTCTTTTTCTGTGCTATTATTAGGGTCACCTTGGAACCACGGGTCCAAAAATTCCCTCAAATATGAATATTTTGCATATTAACCTATAGGTCCTCTGCTGTTTTTTTTTTTTTTTTTTTTTTTGTTTGTTTGTTTTTCTCTGCCATTGTCACTTCCAGTCCTATTCTGCTTTGTGCATGTCTACTGAGACTGGACCCTGCCTCCTGCCCTCTGCACCAGGGCTGATGCAGAGCTGCCATGTCTCAAACCTAAACTCATAGTGCTGAAAATCCAACCTTCCTTTCCTCCATGGGATTCTCCCCACTTTCAGATTCCCTATACCTCATGCCTATCATGTTGACTTTTCTCATAATCAAAGTGTTTCTTCAAGAAGAGAAAGCAGGAGAAGGGTTACTTCAAAGTGGAGGATGTCAACCTGTTTTCTTTTTAAATCAGAATTGTCCACAGCAAAGGGCAAGCTTTTCCCCATCATGAAAAGGTGGAACATTCAAGATTGGATGTGGGAAATGTCAGAGCATAAAGAGTTTTGCAGACCCCTTAGCTCATCATCAAGAAAGTTGGCGCCAGAGTTTGAATGACAGTACACTGAGATGCCCGTTCCCTGAAGTTTTCCACCAATCTTATCTCCTCAAACCTCCTTCTCCATTGTGCAGAAACACCCAGCCTCAGAAGCTCCTGGCATATGCAGTGCAGAGTGAGAAGCTAGGGCCAGTAAGGAGGTGCATATCATGGTCTCCCACCTTGCAGACTCAGGAGTCCTCTTTAATCTCACATTTTTCACAGACTCACACATTACAGAAGTGACACTTTTATTATTTGTGGGTCAAGAAAAAACATAATGATGAGCGATTATGAAATGCATTCAATAATTCTTTTTTAAATGATGAATTAATTAAGCATGACAAGCTACAGGTAAGTGGGAATTGCTCTGCATGTGGGCAAGGAAAGCTGTGTGCTCAATTCACAGATCATGCCCAGTATACATTTGGCATCCAGATGCCTGACTATAATTCCACAGCCCTGAGGGGTTACTGTTCCACAGATGGAGGTCACTCCTTTTTATGATTAGACCGTGGACTAATTTTCCACTGATAATAAGAGACTTCCTGGCTCATCCCTACATGTTTGGCAATCATGATGATGGCCTCTGCCTCATTTCACTGCTGTATTTGGAAGTTTGGGGAATGGTGAGGGACGCATGCCTGCCAGTCACAAATTCACATCTTTGGTGAGGACTATGGGGGAGGACTGAGGACAGTGCCCACCTAAGAGGAGGAGAATCACTTCTGCCCTGAAAACAAAGCCAGTCACCCATGTCCTCTGTGCCTCATGTATGGAGACTTAAACGTCATTTGGTCTGCATTGCTAGGGAATGAATGACTCCTACCAACACGGGGGAAAAGAAATTTGGACACCTTTCAAATGAGCAGTATTTTCTCTCCCTTTGGCCATCGAAATAGTGATGTTTGCTATTAAGTAGAAACTGGCACTTCCTGTATTTAGTATTGAAGTATAAAAACACCATTTATAAAAAAGAAACCATATTTTCACATTTCTCCTTTATCCTTCAGGAAGAAAAGAAGTCCTTCTTAAAATCTTACCTATTCCCTTGGTGAGGCAGTTACTGTTATTTCCATTATCCCTGGCTGGTGTTTGGATCAACTGTTCTATATTTCAATTTATTCTCTTAGTAAGTCTTCTATGAATCATCAGAATCATGGCTTGTTAAAATCAAATCTTGCAAAGCAACATATTTTACAGACAGGAAGAGTTTCTAAAGATTTATAAACCCACCTCTGAGAAAGAGAAACAAATGAAAACTTTAATATTTTTTTTCTGAATCTTGTGAATAAAATCCACTTGATGGGTAAGTCCTGTGAATAGGACTTCCCCACGGCCTAATATATTGATGTTATTAACTTCATTTTCTTGCCCAGGAAGGAGTTTTTTTTTTTTTTTCAAAGGGGCAATGAGTCTGATTTAATATCAGAAATGATCCCATCCCAAGTTCAGGGAATTTTGAACTTGAGTAACATTCAACTCAATTCTCACCTCACTGTAAACAAATGCTTCCTTTTGGTATCTATTGGGCGTCAACTGTGTGTCAGGTCTTGCTAGCAATGGCATTAGGAAGGTGAACAAGACACGGACTGTATAATTTTTGGAAAGCGCTATACAAGGGAAGCACAGGAGAAGTAACAGGTTCAACACTGGACAGAGGGAAGAAAGCTTTCCAGGGCAGAGGACACCTCAGTGGAGAACTATAGGAGGACTAGAATTTCTGGGTCAATTTGGGCTAGGGCTCCTCAAAGTGAGTGTGATACAGGTTTTCAGGTGTCAATTTGAAAACTGTCGTCTCAACAAAATAGATACAAAATTGATAGTAGCTATTAAGAAGTTAGGGGAATTTAGCCAGGCTTATTGGTATCCAGTGGCTCAGGAGGCTGAGGCAGGAGGATATCAAGTTCAGAGCCTGCCTCAGCAACTTAGCAAATCCCTAACCAACTTAGCCAGACTCTGTCTCAAAATGAAAAATAAGAGGGCTGGGGATGTGGCTCAGTGGTTAAGAACCACTGGGTTCAATCCCTGGGCAAAAATAAGAAATAAAAATGGAAAGAAGTTACAGGAATTTGACATTACTATGATACTGAAGTATGTGATCAGTGGGCTTCAATTTTATGTCTTTGTGTGTTTCCATTATTTATTAAATAAAAATAATTTTCCATTAAATAAAAATAATTTTTCCATTAAAATTTATTGTAGTTTACTAAAAAAAATATTAATCTGAAATGGACTGGGAATTTAACAAGAGAAAACTTCCCCACTGAGGACACAAAAAGCAGTGATTTAGTAAATGGTGTGTGAGCTCAGAGTGCAGGGAGCCATCAGGGCTTGGCTCTGAGGCCAGAGAACAGGCCTGCTCTGGGAACTGTAGAACCTTCTCAGGCACCATCCCCAAAGATACACAAAGAGTTCTTCGGTCCTAATGGTAAATCTTGACTTTCCACCAGTTTAGCACTGCATTAAACAGTGTATCCATGTTGCCTAATTTTAAAAACCATCTCATAAAGCAGATATTATTATCCTTGTTTAGTAAATCAGAGACATGAAACTTAGGTTCATCCACCTGCCTGGGTAAGATCTAGTATCTGATGCAGGAATCTGACTCACCTATTTTTTTTCTAGTCTATTTTCTTCAAGTTATTATATACCAGCTCTGTAAAATCTCTAAATTTCCGGGTATCCCATATCTGTGTTAAGAAGTTGCTAAAATGTTTCCAATTCTTCTCATCTCCATAGCTAACACCAGAATTGTCTCTCCCTCACACAATCCAAAAGGAAAAAGGAAAATATCTGTCACCATAGTGTGATTTCCTTTCCCTGTACGTGATCCAAGCTTTTACCTGTTTCCCTGTGAGGTCTGCTGTGAAAGGTGATCATAGCTAGAGCTACCAAAAAAACCACACATGTCATTTTGATTTCTGACCCATTTACTCCAAGAACACTTGCAAATGTAATTCTCAGCCACTGGGGTTCTTAAGTTGATCTTAAGGATTCTTTTTGCTTCCTGCTCATTTCAAACTAAATCAGTGATGATGATGACTGCAATAAACTCCACGGTAATGATTGGTGCCCCCTGAAATGGAGCTCTCTGTGTCAGCAGTGCACTGTTCCTTCATCACCCAGCTGCTGTGCTCCTTTGTGCTTTAAACTGCCTTCTCCAAACGTGTTCCTGGTTCCAGGGAGGTGCCAGCTGACAGAGTAAACAAACAGCCATACACCCTGATTGCAGACCTTGCTGAAATGCAAACATCTCTGGCAAGTGCCAAGACAGGAAGCTCTTTAATTTTGCTTTGTTTGGTTTCAAATGCATTCCAGTCATCAGAGAAGCGAAGCTCTCCATGAGTTTGCCTGTGGTGATAAAAGGGTTTGAGTCTTAATGCATGAGGTGAGAACCATATGGACAGTTGCTCTGTAGGAAGTACTGAGCAGAATTATATTTCAGAGAATTTCAAAGAATGTTCCAGCAGGAAAAGGTATTAAGGATTAACCAAGATAACCTTTTATCTATTTAACTGTTTTATAAAACCTTAATTTTGAAATAAAATCTTCTCTCCCTTCTTACAGATACTATATCAGCACATTCAGCCTGAGATCCATAATTGTATCCCAATGTATTACTCCCTGAATAAATTGAGGATGGGAGGGGTGAACAGTTGGTATTGGGAAAAGGGGACATTCTGACCTACCAATGAATAAGATGGAAATCACAAACTCCATTAAATAAGATGAATTTTCCTCCAATCCTGTTTTGAACTTTACTGTGTTCATTTCTACCTTTAAGACTACACATCCTGTTAAATCATTGTATAGAATCTTCTTGCTGCTTTTTGAAAATCTTATTTCAAAAAGTATTTAAATTCACTGCCTGCAGTACTACAGAAAACTATTGACTCACTTAAATTATCATCAGTTTGCCTTCATTCTCAGTTTTTACTTTTTAAATGTTTTCTTCGGCTTTGAAGATCAGACATACTTGGGTTGTTTATTGATGATTTGTTGATTGGAAGAATTATCTTTTTACTTCTGAGACATAAATCATTAACTTTCAAAGATGCTTTGGTATTTGGTAGCACTGGGGATGTAGATCAGTGGTAAAGCACATGCTCAGCATGCATCTGGCCCTGGTTTCAATCCTGAGCACCAGAAAAAAATAAAAACTAAAAAAAATTTAAAAACCACTATTTTAAGGTAACAGCTCATCACATGTCTTCATTTTAAGTTGACTCTGGAAGATTTTGATGATTTACTACAGGTGTTTAGTAATAAGGTTTAGATGAGGAAATATGTCCTTGTACTTTCTAGTTTTATGTTTCACCAATTCAAACATATTGCCTCCCTATGCACTTGATTCCTTTCTTTAATAACAGCAGTTAATAATAGGAGGATTGAGACAAGTCAATGAATGCCACAGAATAATATTGTACTATTCTGTTCTTTGGGATGCAATGTATTTAACCAGTCCATTTGAGCATCTTCAGAATAAATGGATAAAAAATTTTATAGTCCATGCATGTTTCAGGTAATTTTGTTCCAAAACTAAACACTGAATTTTTGAACTTCATGCTGAAGATTCTGATACATGTGATCTTCTTTAATGGTTGTTTTAAGATGGGGTGATTCTGCGGTGCCCTATCATCTACTATGTAACCCATTACATAGTATTGGATTACCGGTGGCTCCAGTGTGGAACTACAAGATGTTAAGCATAAAAGTCTCCTCACTCTTTGCTTCAAGCCCATTTTCAAATTTCTGAGAAATCATTTCCTGTTGGAATTCCTCACAGCCTAAACTGTTGGAGAATGCTAATCTTCCAGAAGAAGCAGAATAAATGGCAATGAATACCCATCAGAACCACCAAGACAAGAAGCATTTTGTTAATATGCTAATGTCCAGGCCCTACACCAACACATAAGTCACAGTTGCTAAGGGTAGAGCCCGGACACTAGTCATTTAATTACAACTTCCAGGTGTTCTAGTGTGCATTCAGGTTCTGGAGCCAACATGCAGTGAAAAACTCTCCAGCTTTGCAGTTGGAAACACTTAGACTTGAAATCTGTGCTATCACTTAGGATTATTTACTAATATCTGTAAACCTCTACTTTATCGTGCATATAATTAGCATGATGATCTTTATGTCACACAAATAAGAAAAAAAATACATGAAAGAGCTTATGAGCTCACTAAAATATTGGGAACATAGCAAGTTTTCAATAAGTAACAGATTTTCTCCCCTTTATTCTCTGATTTTAATTGCAATGCTAGAAATATGATGTACTACATCACACAAGCAAAGATTTAAATATCTGGTTACATTATCTGAATAACAAGCTACATGGTATTTAGAAAAGGCATATTACATTTACAAATGATAAAGCTACTGGAAATCTCCCCCATATTCAAAGAATGTTTTGTCTGATGAATTATAGTTGACCTAGTGCCTAGAGTTAATGCATAAGAGCTTTTGAAGTTGCATTTGTCAACAGCATATTTAAATTCCCTGATAAAAATCCTTTTGGAAAAGTTCCAGAAATGTACAGTAAGGCTTGATTCTTTGAGAGCATGTCATAAAGCATGTAAATTGTAGTAACCAGAATAAAGCTAACCAGAGCTTCTAAGCCAAAGTTACATTTTGAATGGCACCTGTCCATTTACTGAAAAATACTCACATGTCTAACTTGTGAGGACACAAAGTGTTTTGTCATCTACTATTTTGTATTGTCTTACTTGGTATTTATAATCTATGGTGTCAGGGAAAATTAAAAATCCCAGGAGTATTTAATTAGAAATACAGGGGAAAGTATGATAATACACTAGTTTTGATTCCATGATTCAGAAATAGGGATAATTATGTCCAAAAATGTCTGAGGTCACTAAACAGATGAATAATATAATTGGGATGAACAAAACATATTTCCTGTATTTAGCATGACAAGGTGAATCCAGGGCTGTGGGATGTACATCTTAGATGTATCAGTAGTCAGTGCAGGTTTAAATTGCAGTTCTTAACATTTCTATAACTCTAACTTTATATTAATTCAGACTGGGCCTCCCTCTTGAGTAGTTCAAATGTGCAATCCTCTGGTGCTGGTAATGACTCAGGTCACTCGGAAGGGTCTGTAGTGACACAGAAAGGCAAAAAGGCTGGAGGAAATCCAAGGAGCCATTTGCAGCTAGTTTTCCAACCCCAGCTGAGGCTCCTCAATGGAATTAATCGAGACAATTGCTTCTGGTTGGATGCCCTGCTGCCTGTCCTAAATTACAAACATAACTTCAATTAATATTGGTCATATATTACTTGTAATTACCACTAGAAGAAACTGTCATAAGTGCAAGTTAGTAAGGAATAGGGAAGACTTTCATTAATGGCACTACATGTTTCAGACTGAGTTAACAATTAATCACCCACTCCTATCCTTTACGAAAGGGCAAGTCATCTATTTCATATGGATCAATAAAGGTACCGTACATAATTTTTTTTTAAGAGAGGAAGCCCAAGAGGGTTCCATGACAGATTTTGAACCATTTGCTTTTCAACCTTAAGTTTCCATTATCTCTATGCTTAGTTTATTCCCTAATGCAGTGCTTCTCAAAGTGTGGACCTCTAGCATCACCAGGGTACTAATTAGAAATGCTAATTCTGAGGCTTAGCTCAGAATGACCAAAATGGAAACTCTGAGGTAAGTGCAGAAATTTGTGTTTTTAATAATTTTTCCAGGTACAATAAAGTCTGAAGATTACCTACCACCCTTGGGAAAGGTGACATTTACAGACATGCATTAACTGCTTCAGACACTAAACAGTGATCACATGAGGCCATGTGTACACATCATTAGCTGTGACATGTTTCAGTATTTTCTAATGTTTCACCCTGAAGGGGGATGGGCACGTTAAAAAATTATTTATGAGCACCTGTTAATTGCTATGTATAAGAGAAGTAAGGGGAATCTTGACAAGATTTTTGTATTTGAGATAATTAGATGAGAAATCATTATATAAGGCAATAAAACATCACATCAGTCACTACTTTCACCAGTCTAAATAAGTAAAAATAAAATATATTATTTTAGAAGAAAAAGATATATTTATTTTGGGTGGTTGTATATAAATTTCAATGGTTATGGGAGATATGACAATTCTTCTTCATCTTCTGTTCTGGAATGCACACCAGGGAACTAAGCAGCAGTCTAGAACAGCAGGCAGTTTCTCTATCCAGGGATAAGGCTACCTGGAGATTTGTGTCAATTCCACCAAAGGGCTATCATGATGATTGCAGACCTAAGCCCATTCCAATTCTCGGCTACTCTTTACCATCACCAGAAACTTTTCAGGCTCAGTTCCAGTCTCTCAGAGACTGTAAACAGGTTTTATGACCTTATCCAATGCCCATGAACTATTTTTTGTTGGGAAGGCTTTGATGGCCCCATCTTGTTTACAGAGTCGGACAATCCCTCCTTCTCCATCACCATCACATTTCTATGATGTAAACTAGGTCTGGACCCCCATTGCCCTTTGTATAATGCAGCTGCTGCCAGCTCAGTTTATCTGGCCAAGATTTGCCCTGTGTGGAATTGGCCAGCTTTCCTTCTCAGCCTGCCCATGATGCTAGCATTCAAAGTGCCTTATGCCCAAGCTCATCTTTGCTCAAATATTCTCCCTCATAAGCCTGAAACCTTTCCATCACAAACTACCTTGTCTGAGGTTTCCAACTCTCTGTCCACCTGAAAATATTACCAGAGAATATAACCTATTAAGAGAATTTCAGTCACTAAAATATTAACCTGAGTGGAGTTACTGGAGCAAGAGGCCTTGTATATATAGATGGAATGGAACTTCTGACAATATTTTCTCTGGAAGCATCTGGTTGACCTGGCAGGTGTCCCAGAATCTAGAATTTGAGTATTAAGAGTGGCAGAAAGTTGAATAGGGAACTAGAGAATCTTAAGATAAAAGATATCTTGAGGTCAAAATGTTCACAAGATTCATATGTATTATTTTAAGAGTAACGTGGGAAAATTACAGTTAGATAAACCTGAACTTTTAATTTTAATTTGCAGTGTAACCTTGGGTGGTTTAACTTTTTTGAGCCTCGGTGGTTTTCTTGTCTGTAAAAATGCATATAAAATACCGACTTTGCAAAGTTTCTGTACAAATCCAATGAGAGAGAATATTTTTAAAAATATTGTGCTAGAAAAAATTTTCAAAACTATTTTCTTTTTCAATCAACACCCATCTGCCACTTATCATTATTCCATTTTCTGCAATGTGGCCTGCATGCCCTTAAGGCATGGGATGAAAGGATCTAACTGAAAAACTTGGATAGCAAAGAAAGACAAAGTCTTGCCGTTAAAAATCCTTCACAAGCAAGTAGACACTATGAAAATAACATGGAATCACAGAGTGTCCCATAGAATAAGTCCCAAGGGGTCATAGGACACACATTTAGAAATTGATGAGATTTCTCTTTCCATATCCTTTGTCTCTGACCAGAAGAGTTAAAGATTGGCCATGTTAAGATTGTCAATGTCTTTCCTGCTGGAATAAATACCTCAGCAGAGTGAATTCCAAAATAATGCAAGCAAGGAGGAAAAGCATGTTACAAGTGTCATAGATGGATTCGATCTATACACACAATATCACCTCCAGTGCCTAAACTTTATGACTTGGCTGTGGAAGTCATTTTGACACAAGGTCATTAATAACATTGCTGTTCATTCCCAGACTATTCGATACATCCAATTAGTATACTCTGTGGATGATCTGTCACCCTGGAAAGCTGCTAAATGAATCAAACTCATTAAGTGCTCCTCCTTTATTAATAGCACAAATCGTGCTGCAACGACGTAGAAAAGCTATTAGTAGAGCCGGTTTCTGTCTCTTGTTTGAACACATTTTATAAATAAGTCAGTGCAGAAGGGAACATGAATCATGATAACTGGAGCCTGCCTCGTATGCCTGGAAAAAAATGACTGCAAGTCTTGTCAGGGGGCAGCCAGGACACTGCATCAGTGAAATAGGCATCAGAGGGTGAGATGCTGCTGGGAAAAAGCTGGTTCATGATTAAGTCAGCTGTCTCTGAACTACTTCTCAGTCTGAAATTCCATTATTAAACACTCCATTCTGGCTGGGCATGGGTTTTCATCTGTAGTCCCAGCTACTTTTGAGGCTGAGGTGGGAGGATCACTTTGAGCCTAGGAGTTTGAGACCAGCCTGGGCAACATAACCAATCCCTGGCTCAAAGCAACAATAACAATAACAACAACAGCAACAACAAATAAATAAATAAAACTCTTTATAAAGGAAGAAAACCCATAATCACAGATTATGGTAGGACCCCAAAGTACATCTACTCCCTCTAGTTCTCAAGTCTAACTTTAAATTAGAATTTCGTAGAATATTTAAGAACTATCAGTGCTTATTTAGAAAGAACTAAATATTTTCAAAGGATCAGGAGATTGAATCTGTTCTATGACTATGTTAAATGAAGTTCAAAGGAGATATCAGGAAATCCCCAAATATTTGAAATTAAGCAATAGATGTTAAAGAATCCATATACAGAGAACTCACTACAGGTAGTAAACTAGAAAATTGTTTCAAACTGAATGATAGTGGCAACAAACTTTATTAATGATTTGGGATGCAGCAGAAGGAATATTTCAATATAAATTTATGGCTTTAAGTAGGTAAGTAGGAAAAAAAAACTAGTGATCTTTGATTATACCTTAAGAAAGTAGGAAAAAAGAAATTAAGTCCAAAACCAGCAAAAAAGAATACCAAATATAAGTGGAAATCAATAAAGCAAACAATAGAGAAAGTAAAAAAAATCAGAAGTTGATTTCTTGGGTTTTCTAAAATCAATAAAATTGATAAATCTTTAGAAAAACTAATCAAGTAAAAGAAGGAGAGAATCCTTTTGTTAATACCAGGAGTAAAAGAGAAAATAGCAAAGATCTAAAAGAAATAAAGAGGAAAACAGGAATATTATGAAAAGTATTATACCAATAAGTTTAAAAACTTAGTTGAAATTTATAAATTCCTTGAAAGATATAATTAACCAAAATTGACAGAAAAAAAATAAGACCTTAAGAAGTGCTGTCTGCTAAATAACAAAATTTCTGTAATGAAACACTAGCCTAGCATTTAGGGAAACAAATACATTAATCTTACGCAAACTCTTTCAGAACATAGAGGAAGAGGGGTAATTACTCAATGTATTTTCTGAGGCAACAACAACCTGAAATCAGTACCAGATAAGATCATTGTAAGATGAAAAATTTATAAATCAATATCCTTCATAAACTAATGCAAAATCCTCAATAAAATCTTGGCAAGTTAAATCCATCAACATATAATTGTAATAAGTCACCATCACCAAGTTCACTATGTAAATAGAAGAGAGAGTAAAAAAAAAATCACATGATCATCTCAGATCATCTAGAAACAGAAAAAGTTTTGACAGCATTCAATATTCTTTCATCGTGAAAATTCTCTGCAAATTAGAAATAGAACAAAAGTTCCCCAAACTATCAGGGCATCTTCATAAAAACTTGATTATATTTAATGTCATGCTTAATGATCAAAATTCAGTCCTTTTCCTCTAGATTTTGAAATCCACATATAATTTTATTTTACATGTAGAAAATAACTTCTCTGGGAAGCCTAAAGCAACATGTAGATGATTTTGGACTCAACAAAGAGTAGATGAACCTCTGAGCCACACTGGCTATACACAGCTCTCAGAGATATTATCCTTTTAGGTGCAGGGTTTAAAAGATTCACCAGCAGCATAAATATTTTCAGCATTCTCCAAGAGCAAAACATTGAGTCGGGTAGGTAAATGCCCCTAGGTCCCACATACAGACATTTTTGCCAAAAGTCTGGTCAACACAGAACCAGGGTACCCATCCCACACCCATCAAAGTATGTCAAGGAACTGGCTATAGATTAAGGAGAAGAAGGTGATCCCAAGAGAAAATCTTTACAAATAACCAGTCAGACCCTTAATCCAACCAGAAGTAAGTCCAAAGGACTTACCAGCAGAAGGGGATCCTAGATTTCTAGATTTGAAAAGATTAGAGCACAGGTCAAGGGGCAGCTCTTCCAGACATCTCCCAAGCCTCCTGCCTTGTGGTGGAGGAAGAGTCCATTAAGGGCAGCCCAGATCTGGGTGTGGGTACCACCAAGAACAGAAAAACGTATGTTGGGCTTGAGTTCCATCCTGGGGAGACTGAGTGCAAGCTTCAGCCCTTCCAAGTCATGGAAAGGGAGGTTCTCAGGAAACATCTGGGTGTGGGACAGTCAGGAAAAGACAGGCTCTATCTCTCCTGGTGTTTCCTGCCCTTTGGGACACAGCAAGTGGCAAGTACTTCAGAAGGAGGCTCAGCTGGGAAGCAGCTGCTCAGACCTCCCTTGGATTCAACGTGAACCACCAAGGGAGGAGGGAGAACCCAAGTAGGTTATGGATCCATGCTAGCCAGAATTTAAGATGGCATTAATCAATTATTTTGATTAGATTTAATTTTCTTAATTTAAATGTATTTTTAACTGATAAGTAAAAACACACTTATAAGGCGCATTTGTACATTGTGTGACATTCAAATCTATCCCCTTCCAACATCTATAATTATTTCAAGCCACCAAAATATATTTTTCTGGAGCAACAGATGACAAAAAAAATAGTAAGAGTTTGCCAATCACATTTCCGTGTATTCCCTAAGTCAACGTATAGTGCAGTTTAACCTGTTTCTAGCTTTATCCCATATTATTGGAGAGGCCACCACATCCCCAAGTCTCCTGATACCTGGAAATGACCTCTGACTTGGAGCAGATCCCAGAAAAACTTTCAGGCTGAAATTTCTGAATCCTAAATCATGACAATTTGTGTGGCTCTCAGTGAGACTTATAGAAGGTCATTGAAGAGGAAGACTCCAAGCCTGAGCCATACTGCAGCCCCTGAGGCCTCCCCATCTCTCACCCACCCTTGCTGAAGGAAACTGTGATATGGACAGAGTTTGGGGGTAAGGGCACTGGGGTGGGCATGAGGGTAAGTGGGGGCACACTGTCTAGGTGCTTCTGTTTGTTTTCCCAACCCTTCACTGTGCAGGAGGACAGGCTACTCTGTCCAAACTCTCCTGAGGGGATCACAGAATTTATGGCTGTAGCTTGAAGATCAAGGTAGAAAGTTCTTTATGGACCCATATGAATCAGGGGTGGAAAGCTGTGCTCCCAGCACACTGGAGAAAGGATATCTCTCTGGATGTGGTATGTGTTGTCTTTCTACACAATTGTGCTTTGAGAATACAACTAACACATAACTTGGGGACATAGCTACATAATGATAACAGAAATAACTTGTCGCCTCGTTATTAATTGGGCAGTCATCTTCAGATATTTCAGTATTTTATCAAAATTCCATCTGTAATTATTCTATACTGTATTTAGACCTACACACACACACACACACACACACACACACACACAATTGCACTGCCCAATAATTGAATATTGGACTGGTCTCTATTTTACAACATGTGTGCACCTAGTTCTACTTTACTTTGTTTTACAAAACTAGTCAAAAATATTTTGTTTTATTTTATTTTTAATTGACATAATAATTGTAAAAATTTATGGTGTGCACTGTGATGTTTTCATACAGAGTTATGATCAAATCAGGTTGCATAACTTTTTAGAAAAATTTGTTGCATTCTTAAAATTCTATCCCATTTTTTATTTTTTTTGTTGACAGATTAAAAAGTGTCATATTTATGGGGTACAGTGTACAGTGTGATATTTCAATATGTCTGTACAATGTGTAATGATTGTATGAGGGTAATTGGCATATCCATCATGTCATTGATCATTTCTTTATGTTGAGAACACAGAATTTATTTTGACAGTATATTTTGACTGTAAAATAATGCATGGCTCAGAAGTAAAAATAGAGTAAGATATTTCTGTTAGGATAGGGAGCAGGCTCCTAAGATGCAGCTTAAACCAGACCTTATAAACTGAGAGCTAGCCTATGAAATTTTATACACTGTATGCTGAAGTGTACAAGTCCCTGGTTTCTCATATTAACAAATTCCAGACTAACCAGAGACACCTAGGAAGGAGACTGAAACCATTCTGTTGTGTCTTGGTTGTGACCAACCATCCCAGTGTGCCTGCTTCCAAAGGGTTTTCTGGAATGTGGACCTTTCAATGCTAAAATTGGCACAGTTCTGGATACAGGCCCAAATGGAAATATGTGATAGGCCTAGAACAAACACATTCCACAGAAAGACTGGAGGGAAGGAAATGAGGGTTTTGTTTGCAGGCAGTAAGGCACATGTCTGTATCTTTCCTATCATTCCTGATGTCTGAGTTACCTCAGCTACTGTAGATTCCAGCCCTTCTGCTATGAGATGAAGAGTATAAGGGGAACAGATTTGCCTCCCCCCTTGGAGGCTTCCTGTTTAGTTTCCTGTCTTGTCTTCACCACTGTCAGCCATGTAATAGCCCATGATAGTCCCATCTTGCATTTTATGTTCCGGTTTATTAGCTGTAGGTGAGTAAAAATTGTCTCTACTTCTTGCCGTTGTTTTGAGCATGGAAGAGTCATGTGAAGCCTCAGTGTAGTGCTTACCACATCAAAGTTCTCAGCATTAAGCATTGTTCACATTATATACCAGATGAGAGAACCTAGATTTAAAAACAAAAAATGTATACAGACCATCTTCAACTTGCTATGGCATGACTTAGGCTGTCTGACTTTACAGTGGTGTGAAAGTGATCACATTTATTAGAAAGCATACTTGGAGTTGTGAATTTGGATCTTTTCTGGGGCTAGCCCAGTACAGTCCTCCCTTGCAATGATGTGCAATGACAGCAAATGCAGCTCCGTCAGCCTTCTGATCAGATGAGGGAAGGAAGCAACGCCCACCCTACAGTGTGCTGTGCTGCTGAGCTAGGCTGTGCAGAAGTAAAGACATGTTCAAAGCACTTTCTGTTTATAGCCTTTTCAATTCTCAGTGGGTTTACCGGGTCATGACCCTGTGGTAAATCAAGGAGCATTGGTATCCTCTCAGTGATTAACATGTAGTTGTGAAGTCTTAGGTTTCAGACTCTGATTCACAATAATAACTGTACCACCTTTCTTCCTGATTTTAATTTAACTGAAACTCTTACTTTTCTTTTTAACTTGTCAATATTTTTATTTCTAATCACCAAACTATTTAAATGTCCTTTATTTTGTACTTAATTCACAAATGAATTGCTGAAACTTATAAGTAAAGAAAATTTGCTACAGTGAAATAAAGGCCTTAAGGTTAACTGTTACATTAAGTTTCAGCTGACATTCTCCTTCTGAGAATGCTTCAGCTATTGAATATCAGAGTAAGATTGTTTCATTTTCTGATGCTGATTATTTGTGTATTGTGTTTTAATTGTTTTAAAGAGTTTACTAAAACAAATAGAGGGAAAAGTTTGTCTTAAAAAAGGGATTAATATCATCTGTGAACATGGTAAATTCACTTGAAGTACTAAATTATACAGGGATTTCTTCCTTAAAATACAAGTATTTGAAATTACAGACACTATTTCCAAATTTCCATAAGTAAATCTGACTTTCCACAAGCCACACCTACCTCCCTTGCCTCAGTAACTCCATTTCTGGTTTAAAAAATAACTTGATTCATGTCAGTCCAGGTAAAATGGCAATCAAAAAGAACACAAATAATAATAAATGCTGGGAAGGATGTTGGGGAAAAGATACACTCATACATTGTTGGTAGGACTGAAAATAAGTACAACCACTTTGGAAATCAGTATAGAGATTCCTCAAAAGACTAGAAATAGTCCAACAATATGACCCAGCTATCCCATTCCTCAGTATTTATTCAAAAGAACTAAAACCAGCAGACTATTCTGATAACAGCCATATCAATGTTTATAGCAGTGAAATTCGCAAGAGTTGAGCTATGGAACCAGTGCAGGTGCCTATGGACAGAGTAATGGATAAAGAAAAGTTGGTACATATACACAGTAGAGTATAACTCAGCCATAAAGAAAAATTAAATTATGTCATTTGCTGGTAACGGTGTATAATTGGAGAACATAATGGTAAGGGAAATAAGCCAGACTCAGAAAGACAAGGATGGAATGTTTTCTGTCATAAGTACAAACTAGAGCAAAAATGGGAAAAAATAAATAAATAAAAGGTGATGGTGGTGGTGGTGGTGGTGGAGGGCGGAGATTCCATGAATACAGAAGAAAAACCAATGGCGTAGAAATAGATGGGGGGGGGGGAGGA
>NW_026000020.1:3017672-3027923 GCF_001458135.2 Marmota marmota marmota
GGGGGGGGGGGGGAGGAGAAGAAAGAGGATAAGGGAGAATCTGTGGATGAAACTGATCAAATTATGATATGTATCTATATGAATATATCACAGTGAATTATATCTTCATGCATATCTATAAAGCATGAATTAGAAAAAAAATAAATTATAGAAGGAAGGCCAATTTTGTACAGGAAGTGTGTTATGGCTTGGATGTGAGGTGTCCCTCAAAAGTTCACACGTGAGAAAATACAAGAAGGTCCAGAGGAGAAATGATTGGGTTATGATCGCTTTAAACCCTATCAGTGAATTAATCACCTGATTGGATTAACTGGGTGCTCTTTCCCCCCATCCATCCATTTCTATGTAGAAACTGAAGGCAGGTGGGGTGTGGCTGGAGGAGGTGGGGCATTGGGGGCCTGGCTTTGGGGTACATATTTCTATGTGGCAAGTGGAGCTATGGTACTCTCTGTTTCCTGATTATCATGTCAGCTGCTTCCTTCTGCCCCACTCTTCCCCCATGCTGGGCCACACCTTGAGCCCCAAGGAATGGAGCGAGCTGTCTATAGACTAAGACCACTGAAAGCGTGAGCCCCTAAATAAACTTTTCCTCCCCTAAAATTGTTCTGGTCAGATCTTTTGGTCATAGCAGCAAACATGCTGACAAAAACAAAGGGGAACAGGGGCAGTGAGGAGGAGAGGGAAAGAGGAAGTATTAGGGACTGAAATACTGAAATACAATTACTTTACATTCATATATGATGACGTCAAAATGACCCCAGCTATTATGTATAGCTATAACACACTAATAAAACATAAAAAAGTCAGAAAGAAAGTAACTTGGAAAAACAAAAGAAAAAACACCACACACAAGAAGGGCATTCCTGAGGAATTTAAAATAGTGACAAATTTTAATCCAAACTTAATATATTAAGTGCTTATATAATATGGTAAATCCATATGATAAATATAAATATTCAGTGAATATATTTAAAAAGATTTTTTTTGGGTGGGGGTGTACCGAAGATTGAACGGAGGGGCATTCAACCACTGAGCCACATCCCCAGCCCTACTTTGTATTTTCTTTAGAGACAAGGTCTCCCTGAGTTGCTTAGTGCCTCGTTTTTGCTGAGGCTGGCTTTGAACTCATGATCCTCCTGCCTCAGCCTCCCAAGCTGCTGGGATTACAGGCATGTGCACCACCATGTCTTGCTGATTTTTGGAATTTACTATATTTTATGTTATGATGTTAAAACAAAGCAGTAGGCCATAATCTACCTGAAATGTGAGCAAACACAAAATGTTAATGATAAGACTCCACCCCTGAAACCTTATCCCTGCCTCTGATGTACCTCTGAACATAAACCACAGGTTTCATTTTCTAATTGTCTAGCTCCAGCTCCTGTGGGGACTGGGTCTATGAGACGTTCATCCTTCAAACCTAATTCTGATTTTGTCTTTTGTTCTTTGCTAATTATTCTAGACTCTAATTTCTTAGAAGGCTTATCCCTCCAAGAAGGCAAGAATTCCCTGGTGAGGTGCTGGCCACCTCGCAATAAAGAACAGCAATAGATAATAATATTAAGTGACCATTTTCTGTGGCCATATTATGCCATTGAGACTCAAGTTTTCGATTTGTGAATATTTCAACAAATTCAACATGCATGCATGAAAATAGGTTGGAAAACAAAATTTAGAACTTACATATTATTATTCAATTATAATTAGTATAACATACTCATATTCTTAATATTACATAATTACATTATGTATCATATAATTATACTACATATTATATTAAAGTTTTTACAGATGTTCCACAACTGGGGCAATGAGACAAAATGGGTTAAAAGATTTACATGTTATAGGATAGGTCCTATTATTATTCACATTTTCCATATAAATAAATTGAGAATTAAATAATTAGCTGTAAACCACACAATTATCATGAGGTGGAGACAGCTTTCACATATCTGGTGTTTGATTTTAGAACCTGTGCTTTTTGATACCAAGTTCTCTTGTCTCTTTTCAAAGACCTTCTTGGACTAGTACCCAATAAACTATTGTGAGTCCCAATATACTAATCAAGAGCCTGTTGGCAGTTCCACTGAGAACAAGTTTTGCTGCACCAGGTAAAGTTTTATTACTATTTGAAGATGAGTATAAATTTCAATTTATAGAAATTCAGAGTAAAGCTGGCCTGGGTTGTTTATTAGCAAGCTTAGCAAGTCTGGGAGCTACCCCAATTAACAGTGAAGATATAATAATAATTTTAAATAACAAATTCCGTATTTTTTTCATAATACTAAAATCAAGTCAAAATTTCAATTAGTGGCATTTTATTATTTTTCTAACCTTTCACTCTCATACTGGACACCAAACTCCTGGATGCAGAAGAAACAACTCTTCAGGGGTGTGTGTGTATGTATGTGTGTGTGTGTGTGTGTGTGTGTGTGTGTGAGAGAGAGAGAGAGAGAGAGAGAGAGAGAGAGCTAGAGAGAGAGATTGATTTTCTTATAGAGCACAAAGTACGGTATTTGCACATTCTTTCATATTTGACAATGAATTACATATTTTATTTTGTCTTTTTGAAACTCCTTCACGGCCCACCTTAATGGGAACTAGTATGTTGATAGGGACTACCTGACAGTGGAGGAATGAATGAATGACAAATGATGAATGAGTGATTGCTCCTAAATCAGCTTTGAGAAACAGTTACCACAAGTTGCCAAACCAAGTTAAATATTTATTAATATGCATCCTCCAAACTAGTAAAGTAGGAGTAAACATAAGAAAATCAGTCCTTACAAAACAAACGGGGAGAAGTCTCTTGAGATCTCAGCTAACAATGACTTCGGGGAAAAACTGTGACTTCACTGGAAGATGTGAGAGAATTATAAGCCCAGGTCAACAGGGCAGCTGCCTGCACAGTTTTACATTTCTCCAGACAGTGAGCATTAGATATATTTATGGGCTTTCAGAGCAGAGTAGGCTGTAATGCAATTTTAGCTCATCTAATTGAGAAAGAAAAATGGGAAGTGTTTACCAGGCATGTCTGTGTAAGCCTTCCCTGGATCCATGGCATTTGTATCAATACAGGAAGTCATGGAGGTAAATTGAATTTATAGACTTGTGAAGAATAAATCAATTTCCTATGGAAAAACCCTACTACCAGGGCTTATACATAAGCTTCCTTCTCAACTATTTTTATTCACGCTTGCTTAGAGCATTGCAGAAAACAGAATTGTGACAAGACCAAATGAGTCACTTTGCACTGAAACCGTTTGAGAGAACCCGCTCTAATGATGGAACTTTCCGATTTCCACATTTGCCTTGACTGCACAGCTACCTATGGAATTCCTATAACCTTTACTTTAAAGATCACTTTTAGGAATTAAAAACAGAAGAGAATCAAGGAGAGCATTTTTAATCATTTGACTTGCTAATGTTAGTTCTAATCACTTCTTATATTTTCCTAAGGGCTCAGCTCTCTTTAGATTAAAAGCCATATTTGAAAATACTGAGAAAATGCAATATTTTAGAGAAACCCCTGTTGCCCTAAATGAGAAAATGAGCAATAAGATGCAGCAGGAAACAGATGGTCCCCTGGGATGGGCTGAAGAGAGTTCAACATGAGAAGGGTGGTACAGCATAGCAGAGCTCCCAACACTCTCAGCTCAGAAGGGGTCAAGGGAAGGAGCCTTAGCTGTAGAATAGGGCTACATGGTGCAATGAGGGCAACAGCCTGGTAGGAGTCAGAATGGGGGAGGTGGGAAGAAATACCAACTTCTTTCTACCTGTCTGCTCCTCAGTCTCCTGCTGGCATCTCTCATGCAAATTCAAGCAGAAAGGGACAAGTGAAAGGTAAGGGTTAGCTTGTCCAAGATTGATTTCCGGCAGGCCCATCACTAAGAAAACAGCAGCAGGCCTCCTTTAAAGTTCCAGAGAAACTGGATATAGCTGAGTTCTCAAGGCCATTAATCCTGGATGATCTCAAGGCTCAGACCCCCAGAGCTGGTCATTTCTCCAGAAACTCAAACAATAAGCCGATGGGAAGAGGCTTTGCCACAATCTACTGCATTATGCACCACCCCCATTACAGCTGGAAAGGGGTAGGTGCTTCTGGCATTACGCAGCTTAAATTCCCACAGCCCAAGGCTCTCCTAACAACATCCAATTCAGCTGGACCTCTGCATGATGCTCTAGAGTGAATGAGGCATGAGGAGCCCAAACTGATCCCATCTCCCTTTTTCCCAATGAATGCCTGATATGAGGGTTGTCTTGCCCTTCACTTTTGTTTCTGCTTAGCAAAGAAACCAGAGGGATATAAAACCTAAAGAGGTAATTCTCCACATATATCAAGGTGAAAAAGTGTGTATGCAGACTTGATCTGGAATGTGCCAGATAGCTTTGGCCTTTCTCTATATATTTGGGAGGAGGGGGGGAGCTTTTTTGGTTTGGTTTGGTTTTGCTTAGGTTGAATAATCCTATCCCTATTTTGCACATTAGAAATGGAAGTTATGAAAGGTAAATTTGTGTACCCAGGACACGAATATGCTAAGACTGGGTTCATACACCTCTGGAGGGCTTCCTCCACGTTATCAGCAGTTGAGGATCATAGCCCAACAGCCTTGAGCCCTGTTCATATCACTCCACTTGTGATGACGCTCACCCAGGCTGCAGGAGATAGCTGTTGGTGGATTGGTGTCTGTCTATCTCTGTAAAAAGTGCGCACTTTCTATTTACCATCATCTTCATATTTAATGCCCAGCAAAATTGCTGAAAGGCAATATTAGCAATTACATTAATAGCTACCATGGCTACCATTTATGAGTTTTCTTTATGTGCACATCATTTTTCACAATTCTCATTTAATTGCTCAGTGACCTTATTTGAAATTTTAAATATAAAAAAAGCAGAGGATTAGAAAAGCTATATAACATGTCTACGTTTGCACAGTCAGTAACTGGAACAACTGCTTCAAATCTAGATTCAAACTGTTGTAAAACTATACTCTAGACTAAAAGTAAGATTATAAAATAGCATAAGTCTTGAAACCAAATAACTTTATTCTTGTATTCCTTGAGGTCATCTAATAATCCTTGATGTGAAGCCTTGGGCTGAAAGAAAAGTATTGAGGCTGAGCATTAAGGACCTCAGGTTTAATTTCACCTGATCCTTATTATTCTTCTCTGGACAGCTACCCCGCTGGTCTGTTCACTCTGCAATATTGGGAACTTCACATAGACAAAATCATCAGTACACAGAATGATCACTATTTTTCTTGAGATACACAGAACTCAAAACCATCTTGTAAGATCTGATGTGCGTCACTGGCCCAGCTGCTGTGATGAGGCACCCACTGGCTTTGGAAAATCCATCACCTCCCTATATAAACCCCTAAGCCAGCTTCCTGGAAAGATGGAATTTGGACAAGAGTCCTCTTCTTATTCAGCTAGCTTTTCAAATACAGTCATCTTTCTTGCCTCAATATCTTGTCACTTGACTAAATTGTCCTGTCATGTGGAAAACAGCTGGATTGGGGCCTGAAAATATTATTAGAGGACAATAGATGTTTAAGCAGGAAAAAAATCTTTGGAGACATTAAGTCCAATTGCTAGTGTGGAGAAACCATCCTAAATTCCTGACATCATACCCTAGAACATAGAATCCAATACCCAGGCAGTTAAGCTTGAGGTGGGACAGTATTTCAGATCCCACATATTGGAATCACGAGGGCACTATTATTAGGAGACAGTTTCTGCTGGTGAGATAAGTGTCTAGAAGGACTCTTGGAGAAAGAAAATCTGAACCAATATGGACGGTTTATCTCTGTTTCTGTCAATAACCAAACAATTCCTGCTAATTCCCCACTCAGTTAATGTCAAGTCAATCCCCTACTGATTCTTTTTTTGATTGGTATCACAATAATAATTCAGAGAAGCCTGAATTTCTACATTGGAGTCCAAAACTTTGGCATAGAAACCTAATCTCTCTTCATCTACACCTTCATTTATAATACAATGATGACTATATATATATATATATATCCATAATAATCATTTCAGGATCATTATGGATATTGAAGAAGAAAAGCTCTGTAAATTCTAAAGGAGCTAAGTTATATGCCTCTGATCAAATAGTCTATATGGTGTGCATTTGGCCCTGTCCCGAGCAGAATAAGTCAAATAACAATAAGAATCAGAGCTGTTATAGGCCCTTGAGGTCTTAAAAGAAGGAAAAGTTGTTGCACTATAAAAATGTATGCTTTGTAATAAAATATTTTCCCATACTAAATGAATTTGATTTATCATATTGCATGGTTCTTAGGAGGCTCCTTTGTGGCTTCTTCAGCATAAAATTATTTCAATAGAGCAGCTGTGTGGAAGATCAGAGGTCTGGGATATGCTGTCTCAGGGGATCAATATGCTCTCTTGTGCTTTTAAAGGGATGTCACCATATTTCAAATTTGAGTTTAATATGCTGAGTTATGATCACACATGTAGATACCAACAATTACCTCAAGGACTATCTAGGAATATGAGGACCATGGGAACAGGCTGCATTTTGTAACTGAGAAACCTGATTAGTTTTAATACTGTGCTAATTCTCAAGAGAGAAATTATCCTTCTAACTCTACTGATTAAATTCTGATGTTTATTTAAGGGTAGACATAAAACCCCTGGGAAAGAAATAAATGATTTTAAAAAATCACTTTAAAGTTCAAAATAATTAATTGAAGAGTGAAGAACATAACTATTTCCACTCAATATACTTTTAACCAACTCATTATTTTAAAATTCATTTAGCACTGATCTTTTTTTTTTAATGGACACCATTGATTCTACAGCTTTTTGAAACAACAAATACACATACATTAGGGGGAATAGCCAATCAAGTAGCCTGCAAATTGAATCTCAGTTAAGCAGAAAGGAAAGGAAAGGTTTGTTTTTATTGTCTACAAATAATCAAGTAACCTTCTGCAAATAGCATAAACTCCTTTGCACCCGAGTTTCTTCATTGAAGGATGAAGAGGAGGAGCCAGGTAAGTTATCACCCTCCTTCTACGTCCAACGGCCTTGGTTTCCAGGATTCTTCCAAGACTGGTTTAAGCACTTGAGCAATTAAGAGAAACATGGCCAAAGAACCAGTGGTGTTGCCATGTCCACTGACCATTTTCAGGGTGTTTCCCTATGCACAGGGAATTTTTGGAAGACGTTAAAGCCGAATTGTGCTCTGCCCTCATTTTTGCAGTTCTTTACCTCCACAGTGGCTTCTCTATTTCTCTCTGCCCCATTAGCTGTGCTGGGGCCTGAGAACCTACAGCCAGTTCTCTCCAGCTGAGGCTCCTGATACATAGCTGCAAATAAACAGGAAAATAGAAAGTCTGGGTCCATTCCCCAGGACCACATTCCTGGGCCTGCTCCATTGCACAGGGATATGGCAAGGGTCAGCTGAGCCGCATGTGGTGAATCACTCTGTGCACATGAAATGAAAAGGACCCTCAGGGGAGAAATTGCTACTGTCATCTTATTGCCCAAAGCTTTAGCACATTTTCCCTTGAATATGTATATGTGTGTCTGTGTGTGTGTGTATAAAATATGTATACATATACATATATATAAAATGTATATATATGCATATATATTTGTGTATATATACATGAGTGTGTATGTATACATATATATACACATACATGCATTTTTCAATTTTGGTGAAAATAAGAATCCAAATTATCTACTTATCTTACCTTAATACATACTTGTTGATTTTTCTAATTATTACCTGGAGGACATTATGTTAAGTAAAATAAGTCACACAGTGAAAAAATGTCGTATCTTTTCAGTCATATAATCTCACCCATATTAAGAGAGAACTACCACTGCATATGTAGAATCTATAGAATCTGAAAAATTTGAACCCCTAGAAGGAGAGAGGAAAATAGTGATTACCTGAAAACAGAGAATGGGGGTTTAAGGAAAGATTGGTTAAAAGGCACAATATCACAGATAGAAATTAGGTACAAGGAATGAGCACTAGTGGTCTACTGCACAGTAGGGTGACTATCATTACCAGTAATGTACTATCTATTCCATAAGGGCTAGAACTGAAGATTTAAAATGCTTTTATCATAAAGAAATGACAAATGCTAATAACTACTCTGATTGCAACATTTCACAAGGTATGCATGTATCAAATTATCATATTGTATTTCATGATTATAATTATGTGTTAATTGAAAATATTTTTAAAAAATTCAAAACAAAATTCTTGCCTTAAGATTACCCATGGGTTTATGTGTTACCAAAAGAAACGGTCAGGTGCTTAAGAGTAATGTGGGAAGTAAAGAATGTGAGACGCTCCCAGAGCCTGCTGAGGTGCAGGGGATTGTGGCTTGCTGGTCCCTGCTGGGTTTTGCTCTATTGTAAACCGTGGTGGACAGGGTATGAATCATGGAACAACACAGGGGCATCTCAGGGGCCCTTGAGGGGCAGAAGGGCTAGAGAAATGGCACTAAGAGAGGGACAGCTCATGGAACTGAAGAAAGACCCTATGGCTGGGACTCAGAACAAAGGAAAAGGGGCAGGATGTTCAGGGTCTTTAACTAGTGCATCCTAAACATAAGGTGAACACCTTGCCCCAGTTTGACATTTTCCCAAGTTTCATCAATGACAGTACTAAATCCTAAGAAATCTCTCATCTCGAGAAAATGGGGATGATTTTCCTAGAATGTCCCTGATTTTAATGCTAAATGGCTCATGTCTTGAGAATCGCCTTAGCTCTGGACAAACCATGTAGTTGGTCACGGTACTTCGGAGAGTAATGGCATGATTTAATTTGTTTTACATTATTAATTTTTTCCCTAAATACATGACTGCTGGTACAGAAAAGATTAAATAAGGCTTAGGTTGGAGCGTGGGTGGTGGGCTGGGAAGCTAATTAAGATAGTAGTACAGATTTACATGAAAAATGATTCCGAGAAACTGACCATTTCAGTGGATGGAAAATGGCAGAATATAGGCTCTGTCTAGCGATGGGGATGATGCCCAGGCTTACCACAAGTATGTGAATAATAAGGGGATAAGAACAGGGAAGGTGAGGTAGGTTTGAGAAAAAAACGGGAGTTATATAAGAGCAGTGGTGCATGCCTATAATCCCAGGGCTTCAGGAGGCCAGCCTGCACAACTTAATGAGACCCTGTGTCAAAATTAAAAAAAAAAAAATAGGATTATGGATGTAGCTCAATGGTACAGAGATTCTGGGTTCCATCCCCAATACTGCATTAAAAGCTAACCCACAATAAGGGAGGTGATGGGAAGAAGAGAAGTGCAGTAGATTAGACAGTGGGGAAGGGAGGTAAAGGAGGAGAGAGAAGCAAAGGAAAGGACATGGAATGAATCTGACCTAATTTTCCCATGTACGTATATGAAAACAACCCAGTGAATCCCTCCACCATGTACATCCATAAGAATGGGGCACTAACTAGAGTAAGATGTATTCCATGCTTGTATACTTATATCAAAATGGATTCTGCTGTCATATAGAGCTAAAAAGAACTATTTTTTTTAAAAAAAAATCACAAATAAAAAAATAGAGGTTAGTTTGGAACATGAAGCTGAAGGGCCTGTGTCTTTCAAATGGTGACATTACTAAGCAGCAGAAGCTTATCAAACAGTTACTACTAACTAGTCTGAACCTGAGGGGAAATCTGGAAAGAAGACCTCTAAATGGGAGTTATCATATTGTGATTGAAGGTTGAGACCGTTACTGAGATAAAGTAGGGAGAGAGCATATTGAGAAAGGGGTCTAGGACTGAGCCTGGAGAAACTCCAATTTTTGAAAATATGGTGAAGGCGGATAATTCCATAAAGAAATTTGAGAATGTATTGCCACAGAAGCTGAAGAAATATAGGAGACACGGTGTCATGAAATCCAAGGTTCAGTGTCTTTCAATAAAGATAAACAGGTCCACATGAAGAGGGAACTACCTCTGCAATTGCAAGATGTAGATCACTGTTGAAACTTTTTTTTTTTTAATTTTTTATTGTGGGTTGTTCAAAACATTACAAATTTCTTGACATATCATATTCCACACTTTGATTCAAGTGGGTTATGAACTCCCACCTTCACCCCATACACAGATTGCAGAATCACATCAATTACACATCCATTGATTTACAAATTGCCATCCTAGTGTCTGTTGTGCTCCGCTGCCTTTCCCATCCTCCACCCTCCCCCCTCCCCATCACACACACTCACTCTCCTCTCCTC
>NW_026000020.1:3029811-3037354 GCF_001458135.2 Marmota marmota marmota
AGGCCCGCCTACCTTGCAGGAGTGATTGGAAGCTCTGTTCAGCCGTGGGCCACTGGGCCTTTTCTGCCGGTGGTCACCGTTCCGCCTACCTGGCATGCGCTGGGGGTGGGGGGCGGCTCTGCCCCTCAGCAGGCCGCTGGGCCTGCTCTGTGGATGGTCACAGTTCCCTCTACCTTGCCAGCGCTGGGGGAGGGGGCGGCTCTGCCTCTCAGCAGGCAGCTGCTCCTCTTCTGCTGGTGGGTCGCAGGCCCGCCTACCTTGCAGGAGTGATTGGAAGCTCTGTTCAGCCGTGGGCCACTGGGCCTTTTCTGCCGGTGGTCACCGTTCCGCCTACCTGGCAGGCGCTCACTGTTGAAACTCTTTGTAGTTTCACAAAAAATAATTATATTGTAAGTATTAGTTAATAAGTTAGTGCATAAGTTTGACTCATTTAGATCCTCAAAAGTAGTAGGCTGAGTATATAAAAGAACAAAAATAAAATGCTTGCTCATTTCCATAAATACCATACAGAATTCAGGACTCTTAAAATTTTTATGGCATTGAGATAGGAATTTAGGATAAAGAGAAGAATATATTTAACTATTTAATTTTAAAGGAAATGCCATGAGCCATTGAAATGCAGACAACACATTGTAAATCCTGAGGAACATGCCCTTGGCCTGTGCCCTGGTGAAATGAGGGAAACAGGCAAACACAGGGAAAAGTGGTGCAAAATTGTGAGTCTCCATCCTGGCTTTACCTCCAGCCCCTAACTATTGCCCTTCTTTAAATATGGCAGGCCAACCCACAGAGGGCTTCACATTTTGAGATGGACCACGTTCTCTCTCGAATACATACCTATTTCTTAAACCTCTTCCTATGCCTTTGTCTGGCTGGTACTGAAATTCTTTTCCATCAGGTATGCCAAGAACTCTGTTAGTTTTGAGTCAAAGTCCCTCTCAGCTCTGGGAACTCCTCAGATCCTTTTCTGGAGATACCTCTTCTCAATGACAGTACCATACTACTTTGTCCCCGGAATTTTAGGTGAGAAATATGGGCATGTTCATGCTCCATGGGCTTGTTCGTTGTTGGAATAACACTAAAAACAAAGGAAATATGGTTACTCTTCAATGAGTTTTTACTGTGCAAAGCACATTCGCTAGAAACACTACAAAGAATGAAGTTATTTTTTTTCTTTGATATAGAGAAAATGTGCTTCATCTAAAAAGATTTATTATACTAGGGATTTTTTCAAACTTTTTCAAGAAAAGGCCAGAAGTAAATATTTTAGACTTCAAAAACCAAGAAACAAAATTAAGGCATGCATTATTATTTGATACGAGAAATATTATGTAATGAGAAAACAAATTTATACAAACTCTAACAATAATAAACGAGTAGAGTATCAAACAAGTGTACTAATTTTTAAAAGGAAATAATATTTGATTTAGAGTTAGTGTTCCTTATAATTATTATCACATTCATTGCAAATGTATATCTATAAAAACCATTCTTTCTTTGTGGGCCATATAAAATAGGCAACAATCAAATTGGCTAGGATTTATCAACCTCTGTTTCTCTCTCCTCTCTCTCACACCCACGCACACTCACACACACCCACACACAACACATACACATTATAACATAGATATCATGTTATAATATTGAGGTCTTATTGAGGTAACTGGAGAGTTTTTATCCAGGATCTCAAAATCTTCACCAAAATGAAAGCTTTAAAAAAAATGGTGGATTTAGTAAAAAAATATTCCAGTGTCCCATAAATGATAAAATATAATTTAGATAATTTCAGAAAATTACAAACATTATTTTGAGGAGAATGGTTTGGAAAAATAATATACATTTTTAGATTTGACGTACCTAATTTTAAAACACCATCACTTTTACTATGCATCCGTATACCCATATAATCCATAATTTAACTTTTATTCTTTGTTTTGTTTATTTTTATGTGGTGCTGAGGATCAAACCCAGGGCCTCAAACAGGCTAGGCAAGACGTCTACCGCTGAGCCACAACCCCAGCCCTTAACTTCTATTCTTAAAGTGTATGTGTCATGGGCTAGCATTTGTACCATTTTGAAAATTATTATTTAAACCTTTTAATTGTAGCATTTTATAACCTTGACTTAAAAATCTAGAGGGAAATGACAGAAAAGAGATATTTGTTAAAATCTGGCTTTAGAATAACAGGAATTTTGCCTTTATTTTTGGTAGAGAATTTTGGTAGAGACTTTGTTTGCTTTAGAGACATTGAAACTTTATGTTCTTAAAAAAAAAAGCACAGAAAGACTTCAGAAAGAACAAATTCGAATCTTAATTTTATGACTCAGACAGTGGCTATTACCTAATTATATTAAATTGATGATAGAAAAATTCAGCAATAGGAATTTGTAAGAAAAATATTGTGTCTATTAAAGATAATGAAAAAGTTAAAGTGCTAAATTAGCAAGTACAAAAAAAATGGAAATAAAGATAATACAAAAAAAGGAGAGGAGGAGGGAGTTCTTTTCTGTACCACGAAGACTTTGTTTTCTGAAGGCCTTCCAGATACCAATTACATTGTTTGCCCCGGTGGAAAGAATTATGAAAGTAAATGTGGAGTAACTCTGAGCCCTGCACCAATTCTTATGTCAAAGGGTGGGGGTAGGGGGACAATAGAAATGGAGTTGCATTGGCTCAGGACGCTTAAATTGGAGCTGGGAAACCATTGTCAATTAAATCCCAAAGAAACACTTGTGCAGCTTTTCCCCTTTGACCCCAGTTACAGAAACACTCACTCGGTGGGAGCTGACTTTTCAAGCCTGATTAACTTCCATTGACCTTGTGTACCCCTTCCCCCAAACTACTCAGAGACTGAGATCATACCCAATCCATACACAACATCTTAACTTCATCAGCACCCGTCACAATTCCTAAAAGTGATGTAGTTTCTAACCCACCATGAATTTTAAAGATGTAAATACTGCCGCCATTTATAAAACCTCTGAGCACATTTTTCAAGATTGCTTGAATCTGCATCGCAATCCTGATTAGCCCTAAACAAACGTAATTTTGTGTTGTTGTTCTTGACGAGGTTGGTTATATTCTTGGTCAACACGTGAACTTCATTTTCTTTGTTGTTTTGAGGTGAGTCTCCCACTCTTTTCCAATCTAGTTCTGTAACTGTATAAAGCCTTTCAATTAAAGAGTTGGAAGGATTCCTTTCACTTCTGTAGGAATACAATGACTGGTTACTATTCCAGAGGAAATATATATATATATATATATATATATTACATATTATATACAGGTATTAATTTTAATTGGTTCTTGTTAGTTATACATGACAATAGAATTCACTTTGATATAGTTACATAAGCATGGAGTGTATCTTACTCCAATTAGGACCCCATTCTTGTGGATGTACACAATGGTGAGGTTCCCTGTGGTGTACACATATGTACATAGGAAAATTATATCAGATTCATTGCACTATCTTTCCTTTTTGCTTTTCTTCCTCCCTTCCCTTCATTTCCCTTTATCTAATCTATTGAATTTCTATTCTTCCCCGTCCCTCCCTTATTGTGGGTTAGCTTCCACATGTCAGTGAAAACATTTGGCCTTTGACTTTTGGGGACTGGCTTATTTCACTTGGCATGTTAGCCTCTAGATCCATCCATTTACTACAATATGTCATAAAGTCATTCTTATTCATGGCTGTGTAATACTTCATTGTGTTTATACACCACTTTTTCTTTATCCTAAATATGGGTTTTGTAACAAGAACTTAGAAGCTGCTTTTGCTAAAAGCACTGACTCTTCTTCACTTGGGCCTGCACTTGCCTCGTGGATAACTAAAAGCAGGATAAAAGCTTTTGCCATTTGATGTCTGTCTCCTTTGCTTCCAGTCATTCTTTCTAAAATTCACCTTGGATTCCAGTTACAAAGTTTTGATGGATAAGCATCATTTGAAGGGAGTCAAAACAATTCCCCAGTAAGAGCAACTTTCTTGTCAGACAAGTCCCTTCCTGACCAATCCAGAGATAACCATCAACCAGAACACAGTTTGAACAAGACTGATTACCTATATATACATGCTTTTCCCCCAACTCTTCCAGTACCACTTCTGTTACTTTCCAGTTTAAACCTGAAACTCTTATCAGTTACCCCTTGGATTCCCCTTTCCTTCCCCACATAGATATATTGAATAATTTCCTTCCCTGCTTTTCACCATCATCTTCTCTGATTGGTTTCTGGGCAAGTGGCTGGATCTGATTCATGGAGACACTCAGTCAAGCTTGTAGCCCAGAATTCCAACTCCAGTTACAGTTTCTCTTTCCTTTCTTCCTTCCTTCCTTCCTTCCTTCTTTTCTTTTCTTTTTCTTTTTGTTGTTGCTTTTGTTAGAATTATGGCCAAGGTAACACCAGATTTTAGGTGAAAAGCTTGAATACTTTGATAAACATGCATGCATTCCTGATGCATCTTAGATATTTAATATCACTGAGGATTGTCTTAGCTCCGGTTTTCCACAAAATGAGAGCCCAAAAGGAAGGCTTTTGTACATGTAAGTTATTTGGAAAAGTAAGTTTCGGGGACCATAAATAAAATGAGGAGGCTAAAACGTGGAAAGGAGTAAAGTTCACAAAAGCAGCATTAATGGGGTTGGCTCCTGCTGTGAGTCCCTCCATCCTGCAGGACTGAATGAAATGTGGTGTCAGGTAAACTTCTCTAGGAAGTAGATTCTGGCCTCCATTATCCAGTCAGTCAGTGATGTCCTTGTAGGTATATTATCAGAATCAGTATATTATCAGAACTTTCACCTTCAATGAATCAGTAGTTTTCTCATGTGTAGGTTGTTACTCATGTGTAGGCTGCTCAATTCTTTGTTCAGGACATCAAGGGCCTGGACCCCAGCTGGACACCAAATGATAACAAGAACAATGGTTGGGGGTTTGCAGAGTCAGAGCGACTATACAGCTGTCATGCAATTATCAGGTCAGATGTGGTTTGATCAGAATTTGTCGGGTGGGTCCTTGTCCTGATAAGAAAGTTGCTCTTGCCTATGACAGAGTGTTTATCCATCAGACGTCTTGTTCCTGGAATCCAAAGTGACTGCAGAGGAGAACCACTTGGGAGGATTCAGAAAGAGAAGAGGGGCGGTCAGAAAGGTAAAATGTACACAGAATGGGCAAAACTAGACCCTCCTTCAGGTGCACATGCACAAAAGCCTACAGGAACCATTCCTGGCCTCTGTGTTAGAGGAATTACAGAGCCAGGAAGAGGCCAAAATGAGGATTTGGGCTGTGCAAAGCTGAGGATGTATGCTTGGCCTCGAGTCTAAGGTACAAGTAAATCATTGAGACAAGTTGACACACACTGGAATGCCCTGAGACTTCTCTTATAGTAAATAATTTAAAATGTCAAGCTGTAGAGAGCCCCATAGAGCCAAGAGTCAGAGATTTAAGATTTTCAAAATATGCTCTGCACACACTTTCTTTTTCTGAAATTGTGTGTATTGAGGGGAGGAGGGCTACATTTTTAAATCTCTAGCTAATGCCAGGGAAAAGTAAAATCTAAACACTGTCTGGACATACATGTAACTAAAAATGTACGTCATCACTGTCACTAGTAAACTGTTAAATGCAACTTATAAGCAAAGAGATTAAAATTTCTATTACCCAGAAAACATTCCATAGTTACTTAATGAGACTATTTGATGTCAGTTATTATTAATTTACAAGGCAAAAATAAATGTGTATAGAATCATTACCCCCACAGACCCAGAGGAGTCCTTAAAAGGTTATCTAGATGAATTTGTATTGCAAATGAGGTTAAGTGAGGATCAAAGAGGTAAAGCAATTTGTTAAGTCACCAAAAGCCACACTCCATCTATTGCTTTCGCTTATGTAATTCCAATAAAACTATTTTCTCTTCTTGGTATTTAGTTTCATGTAGCAGTATTTCCCATTTCCTTCTGAAGTGCTGCCATCATTATTTCCCTGTGGGACAGTGTAATATTTTAAGGATCATTTAATTTATAATGTTCAGGCAAACGAGATACATTTTCTGCAGATAGGATTTTCATGAGTAGTCACAGAAATCCAGGCTACCCCAAGAGCCTATACTTCTCACAAAATGTGTCCAGGGCCCTTAGGAGGAAGGGGAACATAATGGAGCCAATCGTATGTGAACAAAAGGGCACTAAGGAATTCATGCTGCCCTCCTTGTCTGTGGAACCCCCAGAGTTTATGCAGAAAGTAAGAATAATATCATATTAGGCTCAACTCTGAAGACCCCCCCACACACACACACTTTGGCTAATGAGGTCGGGACTGCTTTGTGAGTCAACAAAATGTGTCCAGACCAATGTGAATGCAGAAGCCCTTGGAGCCCTTCTCGTGAGGATCTTCTTCAGTTACCTTTACTGGTTAAAGTTTCTACATTTAATGTCACTCCTTAAAGGCCCCTGAAAAGGCACCTGGGTTCCACTGAGTTAACAATAAACATTCACTTGTCAAATATAAATCAAGATACTTACTTCATTTTTGGGTCTAGGAAGGACAATTCAACTCCATGTAACCAAACCTTATTGTTGGCAACCAGGGTATTAAACTATTGAAACCAGTGATGTAACAATAGGCTCACAGAAATGGAAGCTGAGGATCCTGAATTACAGTCCTCCAACACAGTGCAACTGCTGAGTAGGCTCTCACGTTGCCCAGCATCTTCCAGTTCTCTCACATACTAAACCCCAGCAAGATTCAACAGGGAAGGAGTAGAAAGAATGGATGGTGCATTAAACTCCACTGAGCTACATGAGGTTGCTGTTGGCAGAATAGTCTAGTGGTGAAGGAGGTGACAATGAAGAAGGTGATTATTGACAGAGGATTCTACTATATTGACATTCAATAAGTGGGTGAGCAATGCTGATGAACTGTGTCCAGAGATACTCAGTAGTGGTCTTCACTTACTGAATTGCATCAACTCTGCAAAGAGGCCCAAGACCCAGAGAGAACATGGAGATCACGAGGCTATAAGAGGTACTGGAAAACAAAGCATGCAAATACTGGGAATGCACAACTATTAGACCAGAGAGAAGCCAACCCTCAGGTACAGGAACAACGAGAGGCCACACTGAACCTCCAAAGGAGAGACCCACACTCAGGATATCTCCTCTTGTGTTTATTTCTTCTCTCTTTTACTTATTTGTGCAAATTTGGTCTTGTTCTACATTCTTTTTTTTTTTTTGATACATTTATTTTATTTTTTATTTTTATGTGGTGCTGAGGATTGAGCCCAGGGCCTCACATGTGTTAGGCAAGCACTCTACCACTGAGCCACAACCCCAGCCCCTTGTTCTACATTCTTCAGATTATTGATTTTAAATATTTTTTTTCTTTTTCAGCATTTGTAGTATAAACATATATTTGTTCATTGTTTTAGCAGATCTCACAATTTTAATATGTTGACTATTAATTTTCTTGGTTCAAAATATGTTGTTATTTCTCCCCTGACTACTTCTCTGATGCATGCATTACACTGAAATGTGTTTATTGGCGGGGGGG